>NC_133308.1:22199068-22209488 GCF_012295235.1 Primulina huaijiensis | reverse complement strand
AGTTTTTTTTTTTTTTTTTTGGGTACTTTCACTGGTTTTCAACAATATAATATACAAACAAAAATAATAATAAAAACTATTTATTATGTCATTATTAATTAGAAAACAACTTGCACCCGCACACAGAAAATTAAACAAAAGTAATTGTTGTGACTTGTGTCACTTCGAGTTTATATATTTTCGAGTAGGTTTTCGTGAGATTGTCTCATGAGACTATATTCATTAAATGGATCGACTCGATATATATCTATCATGAAATATAATATTTTTTTGACATAAAAAATAATATTTTTTTGACATAAAAAATAATATTTTTTATTAGTTATGTCGAGTTGAAGATCAGTCTCATAAAATTGACCAGTAAAATATTTCACAAGAATTTTGATCTTTTTGAAAACATATTTTTAGCTGACTATCTTGATATTTGAAATTTTATCATATGGGATAATTTATGCGTATATTTTAATTAGTTAGATCGATAGGATTCGATTATTTTAATAATAGAATCCGATCAAATCTTCGTTATTTTGTACTGATTATCCATCACACGTCAAACAAAAAATTAGTTATTTATCTAATGTCAATCGAATCCTTGAATATTAAATTACAATATTATCATTCATATCTTTATTTTATTTATAATTATTTAAAACGATAAAAAAAAAAAGAGAGTAAATTTTCATCATGTTGCCTTCAGGCTTCAATGTGATTTGTATGGAAAATAATAATTGGGGATTTTTTAAAAAAGTATACACTTTATTTGGAGTAGTTTTCACTTGTTTATTTTTTATTTTTCTTTTCTGGATGAGTCAATTCAATGCTTTTGTATTAATTTCCCCAATAGAAGGAAAAATATAATTTTATGTACATTTTTTATTATTATTTTTTTCTTTTTTGTGTGATATTTTATATAATTTTCAATTAAAAGATTGTTTACCATATATATTTTCATTGTATGGAAATATAACGTCAGCAAATTTTTAATAAATTGTGCAAAAAATTTCTGTAATCTCTTTTTAAATTTCGGTTAATACTTAGATTTGTCTTCAAATTTAATCAAATATTTTAGTTTTTTCATTAATGATTTGAATTGCAACGAAGATACTTAATTTACTTGTATTGGATAAAATTGAAGATAATATAATTGACATTCAAATCGAGATCAATTTTCACATAATTTAAATGTTGTGTCATCTTATTTTCACTTCCGCGTGTGTTTGTACTTACCAAGTCTTTTTTGACAAGGGTATGGGAGAATTCCCACTACCGTAAGCAGGCCGAGCGAGACGAGCTTCCCAAAAAGCCGGCCCGGGCCAAGGTCAGCATAGCAGAATGAAGGGAACGGCCCTAATGTTGTGTTGGCAAAGCCAACTTCTTGGGTTTCGGGCGGAGAAAAGCGGACGGGGAGACTCGGGTCGGGGCGCAGCATAACTAAAAGAGTCATTCCATTTAGGGCGAGACAGGTTGGGCCGGCACGGGCGGTCTAATGTCCGAGCCGGTTGGTAGACGACGACTACTTCTTAGATTATTATTATTATTATTAGCTAACCCCAGAATGGGATAGAGTAGTTGCATGGCCTATATTTGTCTGATGGTGGTTTTGGAAGTCAACACTTCGGCAACATGTTTGCATCTAGCACGTCGTACAAAAAGTTCAAAGAAGTTGCCGTTTTGAGATATTTATCCAATATAAATATGTAATCAACATTTTGAGGGGGAAAAGAAATCGCAAGAGTAAATTAAAATCTCGAAATATATTTATTTCTAACTGACACTGAACAAACAAAAACTGTACATTGAATTCTGGCAAAGCACAAGAACACCCATTTTGTTACAACTTATGAACACAAAGGGATAGAAAAGAACAAAGAGCTATCAGAATATCCTAATATGCCTATGTCCCATTTTCAAGAAACAACCTTCCGACCATAAAATTTAATAGGTTCCGAATTTAGAACCATATTCCATCGTCAAATAACAAAACTATGTCCTCACTGTTTGCCTGTGGCCGTCTTGCTTCTGCATGTTGACAAATTCTTCATGTTTTTCACTGGTAATGGCGGTTTCGGAGTCATCTTTCATGAGGTATTTGTCAACTTGTGATGCTGCTTGCCTGCCTTCGGCGATCGCCCACACGACAAGAGATTGTCCCCTTCGACAATCACCAGCCGCAAACACGCCTTCCACGTTTGTCGAGAAATGCCCATACTCGGCTTTTAAGTTCGATCTGTTGTCTCGTTCCAGCTCCAATTTGTCCGCCAGTGTCTGAGAGAATCAAGTCCAAACATATTAATGTACGTGCTAAAACATATATATCTAAATAAGATATGAGCGGGAGATGCCGGGATCCAATGAGGGAGAACAGTTGGACAAAATAAATTCGAAACATTCGTGGATTGCCAATATGACATGTACTGTGTCTGGATGAATACCATTTATCAGGGTATAAAATACTAACCGATTCAGGACCGAGGAATCCCATGGCAAGAAGAACTAGATCAGCTTCGATAATCTCCTCGGAACCTTCAACTTCCTTGAATTGAAATTTTCCACTCGCGTCTTTTTCCCAGTGGACACGTACAATCTCAAGTCCTTTCACCGCTCCTTTCTCATCTCCTATGAAACGTTTGGTCAACACCTGATAGGACCTTGGATCCTTCCCAAACTTGGCAGTAGCTTCTTGATGCCCATAGTCTACACGGAATATACGGGGCCACTGCCAAAAGACAAGTAGGAAATTATTTTTCACATCAAGATATAATAGTTGAAAAGAGGATAAACATTTGCTGCTGCCAAAACGGAACAACAGTTGAGAGGATTCTAGAGAAGCAAACAAGTTTCACAACAAAAACTCTTGTATCAAATGTCCATTGAAGTATGTTTATTGGCTTCTCAATCTAAACGCAATCAATAGTCAATAGCTCAATGCTAAAGCCAGAAGATGGGCAGAAGAAGACGATAACAAAACCTGTGGCCAAGGATTTCCTGCAGCCCTAGTACGCGGTGGCTCAGGGAGAAGCTCTAAATTTATGAGGCCACTGCACCCATGCCTGATAGATGTTCCAATACAGTCGGTGCCCGTATCACCTCCACCAATTACTACCACTTTCTTGTCTTTTGCGGAGATGTACTTGCCATCCTGAAGATTGCTATCAAGCAAGCTTTTTGTATTTGAATGCAGAAACTCCATGGCAAAATGGACTCCAGAAAGGTCTCGTCCAGGAACAGGAAGGTCCCTGTCAAATAAATCAAAGATCTCAATTTGTAACATGAACGTGAAAATTTTCCTCACTTTATTTATGATCAATCAAGATCTGCAAGAGTTGCACATATTACCTCGGTTTTGTGGCTCCTACAGCCAAAACAATGGCGTCATTTTCCTCGCGAAGTTTATCTATTGAGTATGAGGAATCTTTTCCAACATTAGCATTGAGCACAAAGTTGACACCTTCTTTTTCCATGAGATTGACCCTTCTCTGGACAACATCAATTTTGTCTGTCTTCATGTTTGGGACACCATACATCATAAGACCGCCTATTCTATCTGCACGTTCAAACACCGTCACAGTGTGACCCATCCGATTTAATTGATCAGCAGCAGCCAAACCAGAAGGTCCACTTCCAATAATAGCAATTCTTTTTCTGAAATAGTGAAGACAATTAGAATCTTATTGAACAACAAAAAGAGATATTGTTTTGATTTTTGATCATCTATTTATGAGAATGTCAAGGTGAAAGTTTAGATAACAATATCAATTAATATCAGCAAACAAAGACTGAAAACGTGAGGAAAGAAAATATACCCAGTTCTCTTCAAAGGTGGCCGTGGCACCATCCATCCCTCCTCAAAAGCTTTGTCTATGATAGAACACTCAATACTTTTGATAGAGACTGGATTTTCTATGATACCAAGAACGCAAGACCCTTCACAAGGTGCAGGGCACACACGACCAGTGAACTCTGGGAAATTGTTAGTCTCCAGAAGTCGATCCAATGCTTCACGCCATCTATTTTGGTACACTAACTCATTGAATTCAGGTATCTTATTCCCAAGAGGGCATCCAGAATTCTCCTACAAGTTTTCATAGATTTTTTTAATTCACTCTAGACGACGTTCAGAAAACAGTTAAAGTACTCGAACCAAACTAAAGAAAAGTGAATCTTCATCTTACCTGATGACAAAAAGGAGTACCACAGTCCATACAACGAGCAGATTGTGTTTTCAGGAGTGGCCCAGGTTTTAATTCTTCCATAACTTCATTCCAGTCATTCATTCGAACATTAGGATCTCTGTATGACACACCCTCTTGCTCATAAGCAACAAAACCCCTATGTTTCACAGCATCTGGAACTCGAGTCGGCCTCTTTGATGTTTCTTCTTCAACCTGTCAACTCAGAAACGATGACCACTAATCAAACAAGCGAGAAAAACTATTTCACAAGCTAAAAGTTCACTAAATGTAACGGCTCAGAAAAAATACGACTGAGGAAAAAACAGCCACCTGAAATTTGGTCAGAAACGCTAGTCACTAATCAAACAAACAAGAAAAACTATTTTACAAGTTAAAATTCACTAAAAGTCAATACTCAGAAGAAAGATCGTGGATGCAAAAATAGTCTACTGGATTTGATAAAAGAATATTTGCAAGTTATGCAAGCACAATGTAACTTTCAATAATTGGAGATGATGCTTAAAATAATAGGGAGCAGGGAGCCTGGAAGAGTTGTAGTAATAACTAAATGTACCACCAAACATCCCAGAAAATTCCAGTTAAATGTCATACACATGTTCATCAATTGACATTTTTTTAAACACCAATAGTAATTCTCATTATTAGGTTTAGTTACCTGATAAAATATAATACATTAAGTAGAACAAGTAAAAAGGTTTCAGAAGAAAATTACCTGGCTGGATTTTTCACTGACAGATGCAGCTGCCAACTTCTTAAGTTCTTCAAAAGCATCTTTCTCCATCAACTCTGCCTCTTCTTGCACCTCAACTTCTCTGGCAGCTTTTTCTGAAGCTGCCTTTGAAATTTCCTCCGCTTTCTTGCTTGCAAGAACTCGTTTATAATCACGAGGAAAAACTTTGATGAATTTTGGCAGAAGAGACTCAAAATCAGTAAGAACTTGTTTCGCTAATTTGCTGCTTGTGTGACGTTGATGCTGTTGTATCATCATTTGGAGCGTCAAAATATCATCCTCTTCGATTACTGGATCAAGATCCACCAACTCAGAGTTGCACCGCTTTCTAAACTTGGAATCAACATCGAGAACATAGGCAACGCCTCCACTCATACCAGCAGCAAAGTTTCTTCCGGTCATACCAAGCACGACGACAGTTCCACCAGTCATATACTCGCAACCGTGATCCCCCACACCTTCCACTACTGCTTTAGCGCCAGAATTCCGAACAGCAAATCTTTCTGCTGCCATCCCATTAAAGTAAGCCTCTCCATTAGTGGCCCCATACAGGGCGACATTTCCAATGACAATATTCTCCTTCGGATCAAATTTGCTTTCTTTAGGCGGATACACAACAATTCTTCCACCTGATAAGCCTTTTCCTACATAATCATTACTGTCACCTTCAAGCTCAAGAGTGACGCCAGAACAAAGAAAAGCTCCAAGACTCTGGCCTGCACTTCCACTTAGTTTGATATGGATTGTATCTGAAGGAAGTCCCACCATATGGAAGCGTTTTGTCACTTCATGGCTTAACATGGTTCCAACCGCTCGGTTTACGTTGCAGATTGGCGACTCAATGTACACAGGAAGACTTTTCTCCAAGGCAGGATTGGCTAATGCTATAAGTTTGTTATCTAAAGCCATGTCCAAACCGTGATCCTGTTTCTGCACACAAACCTGAGCAGCATCTGGCCTAATATCAGCAGCTGGTCGAAGTAATAAGGAAAGATCAATGTTCTTAAGCTTCTCATTGGTGTTAGCAACATCTTTATCCAGTTCAAGCATGTCTGAGCGGCCGACCATTTCATTGAGTGTTCGAAATCCAAGCTGAGACATTATATCCCTCACTTCTTCCGCAAGCATGAAGAAGAAATTGATGACATGTTCTGGTTCACCAGCAAACTTTTCCCTAAGAACTGGATCTTGAGTGGCAATACCAACAGGGCAAGTGTTTTTATGGCACTTCCTCATCATGATACAACCCAGCGTTATGAGAGGAGCTGTGCTAAAACCGAACTCCTCTGCACCAAGAAGGGCAGCAATAGCCACGTCTCTTCCAGTTTTAAGTTGGCCATCTGTTTGAAGAACAGTTCGACCACGAAGATCATTAGCAACTAATGTTTGGTGGGTCTCTGCAAGACCAAGCTCCCAAGGAAGACCAGCACTCTTGATTCCAGTCCATCTCGAAGCTCCCGTACCTCCATCATGACCAGAGATTAAGACGTGATCAGCATGACCCTTAACAACCCCACTAGCAATCACTCCAACACCAGCTTCAGAAACTAGCTTCACACTAATACGAGCCCCAGGATTTGCATTCTGCAGATAGTTTAATGGCCGAAAAAATTGTAAAACAAGTACTGTAAGAGGAAATCACCATTGACATAG
This sequence comes from Primulina huaijiensis, assembly GCF_012295235.1. NCBI lineage: Eukaryota > Viridiplantae > Streptophyta > Magnoliopsida > Lamiales > Gesneriaceae > Primulina > Primulina huaijiensis. The sequence continues at coordinate 22,202,912 of NC_133308.1, read as the reverse complement.
TACGCAGATAATAAGGAAGAGTAATCACCGTTAAAATAATCAATTATCAAATGCCTTCATTGGATTGCAAGGGCAACGGTGTAAATAACATGATCGAGTATCAAGAACTACCTTAAGGTCATGAATCAATTGTGCGAGATCTTCAATTGAATAAATGTCATGATGAGGAGGTGGACTGATAAGCCCCACGCCAGCAGTAGAATTCCGAGTGACAGCAATGTCGCCAATAACTTTGTGCCCTGGAAGTTCACCCCCTTCACCAGGCTTTGCTCCCTGAAACATGAAATTTCCAAAAGTCAGCAATACAATCAAAATTTATATAGAAAGTTGGTTATGTAAAACACTCTCAGCAAATATGAATTGCACGTATCACTAAATGATGCAAAGACACCAAAAGGTTCTCTGTATGTACGGCGTCATCTATATCCATATAAGTAAATTCACAAACAAAATGATCCTTTGCTTCAATTGAAAAGATTGTAGCCTATACATGACCTTACCATCTTTATATTTAGGGAGAGAGATAAAGAGATAATAAGTGAGAAAGAATACCTGAGCCATTTTTATCTGTAACTCATCAGCATTTGTCAGATAATAGCTAGAAACTCCAAATCTGCCACTGGCAACCTGCTTAATGGCACTCCTCCTTGGATTCCTTGAACCATCTGCAAGCGGTTCCATTCGAGATGGTTGTTCACCTCCCTCGCCTAAATGCCCAAAAAAAGAACCCGATAAACATCATGGAAGAGGATTCATAGTTGTAAGAAATATAACTAGAAAAAACTACCTGAGTAAACGCAATCCAATTCAAAGTTACTAAAAGACAACAGATAATTGTAAAGTCATTTGCATCGCATAAAATCACTATCGACATTTTATGAAAAAGACCTGGAAGAAAGTGGCATAAGCTTACCGGTGTTAGACTTCCCCCCGATTTTGTTCATAGCAATAGCTAGAGTTGTATGTGCCTCCAATGATATTGATCCATAGCTCATGGCACCAGTACAAAACCGTTTTACAATCTCACTAGCTGGCTGAACTTCTTCAATAGGAACCTTTACTTCAGCCTCTTTAAATTTCAGAAGTCCCCTTAAATTGCAGGACTTATTCAATTCTTGGATGCGCTTAGAATATTCTTTGTAAGCAACCACGCTGTTAGACCTGGCAGCTTCTTGCAACTTTGCCATGGCAAGAGGATCGTTCAGGTGCAGCTCACCACCTTTTCTCCAGTGATAATCACCTGGATTAGGTAGTGCAACAGCCTCGGCACTACCAGGTGGCAACGCACGTGTTGGGAAAGCCAGCTCATGCAACTCAAGTGCATCCTGTGCAAGGGCTTCAAAAGTGGCACCCTCAACTCTGCTAGGGGTTCCAGTGAAGCATCGTTCCATCACCTCTGATGATAGACCCACTGCCTCAAAGATTTGTGCTCCCTTGTATGAGGCCAAAGTCGATATACCCATCTTGGCAAGGACTTTCATCATGCCATAGTTGCTGGCTTTGATATATTTCCTGACAAGCTCATCCTTCGAGTGGAACTCACCGGTTGCTTTTGGTGGAATTTTACCATCAACTTGCAATCTCCAAATGGCCTCAACAGCCAAATAAGGGCAGATTGCATCTGCACCAAATCCTACGAGTGTACAAAAATGGTGTACTTCACGGGGCTCAGCAGATTCGACAATCAATGCAACTCGGGTTCGCTCAAGCTTCTTCACTAAGTGATGATGGACTGCACCAATGGCCATAAGGGAACTTACTGCAACACGCTTTGTTGAGAAAGCTGCATAATTCGATGAACAAAACATTATTGGATTGAAGTGAACTACATAATAATTAAAAGATAAAATAAGATGCAAGGCATTAAATCATTAATTAATGATAAAATTGACGATGTACCTCGGTCAGAAAGCACTAGTGCAGTATAACCCTCTTTGATTGCATTATGTGCCTCAGAGCATATCCTGTCTAAGGTCTCCTCCAAGCCCTTCCTACCACGGTCCTTAGAGTAGGTAATATCGAGAACTTTGCTCCTCCAGCCTCTGTAATTCATTCTTTTTATTGCTTCCATTTCATCAATCGATAGCAGTGGACCTTTTAAAGATAGACGATGGCACTGCTCTTCGGTAGTCTCTGTAAGATCACCTTCTGGACCAATCATGCATTCCATTGAGGTAACTATCTTCTCCCTAATGGGATCGATTGGAGGATTTGTCACCTGAGCAAACATCTGCTTAAAATATTCAAATGTAAGCTTCTCCCTATCAGACATCACAGCCAGTGGAGCATCATTTCCCATAGACCCAAGGGCCTCAATGCCATCTTTTGCCATGGGTAGTAACAGCATTTCTAAAGATTCAACTGTGTAACTGCACAAAAGGTCAACGATCACTTCTTCAAGGACCAATAACGAAAGAATGCATCAAGAACAAGCAAAGTTAAGACATGACATACCCAAATGCCTTCAGTGGAGCCAATAAACCATGGATACCCATGTGTTCCATGTTTTCATCATTGCGAGATACCTAAAATCACAATATTTTTGCTCATAATAAATTATGAAAGAAAATTGAAGTTTTCAATTGACGACGCACAAAACAGATAAAAAGTAACATCCCCAGAAGGTGGAAAAGACATTCAAGAAACTGAAAATAGTGCTAACCGCTACAACTCCAGCTATGGGAGGAGAAATACGGTCAGATTCCCGGACAGATTCAACAATGTCTTTCAATTGTATCTTTTGCCTTTTTAGCCAGTCAGCATAAGGCCTTGCAAGCGAATATTGTTGCTTCAAGGCTTCATCATCTACAACAACATGATTCTCAAAGTCCACGAGGAGCATCATACCGGGATTAAGTCTCCCTTTCCTGGAGACATCCGCTGGGGGAATATCAACCACTCCAACTTCACTTGCCATAATAACTCTCCCACTGTGTGTCACATAAAAGCGACCAGGACGTAATCCATTCCGATCCAATGTTGCTCCAAGATACCGTCCGTCAGTAACTGTAAATATCACATATAAACCAGATATAACGTTTGACACGAAAATGAAATTTTAAATCAGGAGAATCTATGAATATGTTGCTCCAAGATACCGTTTGGTAACTGTAAATATAATACATATAACCAAATATAATGTTTGACACGAAAATGAAATTATAAATCAGGAGAATCTATGAATATATACATGAGATAAGAGCAGGGCCATCCCATGGTTCCATAAGAGCTGAGAAATATTCGTACAAGGACTTCCGATGAGGATCTATGTTCTTATCATTCTGCCAGGCTTCAGGAATCATCATCATTATAGCTTCAGGGAGACTTCTACCAGCTCTAACCAAAAGCTCAAGCACACCATCAAAGGCACCTAAAAATTGATAAAGGCAATTAGATACGTATGCAAAACAGACTAATTGTAGCAGCTTGACTATAGACACTGGTACTTACGGTATTGTGAATTGTGAAAAAATTATTGCCTGTGTGATAAGAACGCATTAAAAGCTATTTAAGAAACAAGTGTGGGAAGAAAAGATTTGGCAAATATATAACCTGAATCTGACGAGCTGGCATCTACAATGGGTAGAAGCTTCTTCATCTCTGTCTTTGACAAGCCAAGCTCCTTGCACTTTAGAAGACCTTCACGAGCTTTCATCCTACATATAAAAACAATCAAATGGATGCCAATGACTTTCTCGCTCGTGTTTATTATCAAAATTTTAGGATAGCCAGCGCAAAGAAGCAACATGCCAGTTCACACACCTACTTTAACGAACAAAATCTGAAAATAGTTTCTTCAATTTCATGTCAGCTGATTGCCACACAAATTGAAAAAATATTCCTA
>NC_133308.1:22162880-22198968 GCF_012295235.1 Primulina huaijiensis | reverse complement strand
AGATAATCTTATTAATCTTGGGAATTATTCAATGTAATTTGGGAACTTACTAGATATGAATAGATTTTGATTCTTATTAAAACTCTTGTTTTCCTTGTGTATAGGATTTGAGTTTCTGTGGAAAGATCTTTAGTGCTAAGTGGGAGATCTATATATAGAGAGATGTGAAGAGAAGGTGCGTGCGCGTTTTGATAGAGAGATATTCTACACCTGTTGAAGCTTTGCTGAACCTACACAAATTCAGTATCGAAGATTCGCATGGAGATTTTGTGTGATTGACTCACATAATCACTGTGTTGCTGATAGGTGTTGCAAACACTCGAACAACAACACTGACGCAGAATGTTGATCGAAGAGTGGTTTCGTTGGTTTTAAGCAATACGTTTTTGATTTTATGCATCTAGTGTTTAGTATTGATTTGTTTTGATGCAATTTATGTGGGGACCCGGACGCTAATTCATTTTTTAATCATTCGTTGGGAATAATTCAATCAATTAAGATAAACAGGGCCTAAATTTTTTTTTCTTTAAATGCGGAACGTAATGGAATCATTCTAATATACATATCAGTATAAAAGTACAATTCTTGTACAACGTTCAACAAAGTCAAACTAGGGTTCAACTACTAGATATCAAGTGTTGAACCTATCTACTTTTGAATCCGGATCACCACGGTAACTTGTCCTTTCTCTCATCCTCTTCTTGACCCTGATCCTGTCCCACCTGTTGTCATGCGCACATACAAACACGACAACAGCCGGATAACTCCGGTGAGAATAAAATCCCAGTATAAACAATGAATCAATACAATACATAAAATCATATGTAAAAGCATAAACCATGTATCAAAGAACATGAATCATAATTTATGTCACATTAGTGAATACAGATAAAACTCTTTGACTTGTCATCTCAGACTCGACTCATCTCTAATCTAGGGATCCCGGTTCCTGGATATTACAATATACCGAATCTCCGCGATAGGAATCGATCCCTTCCTAAGCAACATCGATATAAATCAAATATCCATAGACTTGGCATATCCGCCATAGACTTGTCATATCTGCCAATGCCTACTCTGACAATGTGCAATGGGCCAATGATCACTCTGTCATAATCTGGCCCCTCTGTCAGCGACTCTCACTCAATAGCTATCTGCTATTCTCTGCTTTTCTATAAATCAATAGACCAAGCATATTCATTCAAATAATACAACAGTATGAAAACAATAACATACAAGTATGTGGTTTAGGGAAACTCAAGTCCAATCTGACTTAAGTCGATCTCCCGGTTAATATTGATTTATACCTTCCTTTCGTCGATTTCTGGCTCTGTCGAAGTCTCAAATTCAAAGCTGTCAATATCAATCTGAAATGACATATCAAATAGGCATAGTATCAATATTCAACTCAACTCAGATATGTTCTGATCAATACTCAATCTAATTCATAATCTGATACCATATCCGTATCATCTCAATCAAATCAACTCTGAAAAATCATAACAATTCCTTACAGTATATGTTCTTCAATCCGGTTTCGATTATACAATGTCTAACATATCAAGAACATCATATATCAATTCTATCTGATTCTTTCAATATCATATTTCCAAATCATATCAAAACATAAGAAAACTTACGTCCTTTTGTAGCTCTTGACGAGAGGAATACAAAACTGTATTCGTATCGAAATTCTGATAACCGGATCTTTCAAAATCACAAATCTAAGAAGTAAGGAAACTAGAGGGAATTTTCTCCAGAGGCTCTCGGTTCTTGTCTTGCTGAAGGAATGAAAGAATGTATATATATATATATATCCACTTGCATGAGGAAGAGGCTTATTTTCACATATTTCAGGCGGCGCTCGGGCGGTTACAATGCACCGCTCGGGCGCGGAATGTTCTGTCCGAGAACTTTGCTTGTTATCCACTGGCGCTCGGGCGGTCAAAAACTACCGCTCGGGCGCCAGACGTTCTGTCCAAAGACAAAGCTGTTGGTGCATTGGCGCTCGGGCGGTCATCTTCTACCGCTCAGGCGCCAGATGTTCTGTCCAACATCTTGGCTTGTATTGCAACGACGCCCGGCTTCTCCACTCGAGCTCCTACAATCTCAATACTGTTAATTAATCCACTTCTGATTACAGTAATTAAATCTCGGACATTAAATTTCTCCCCCCCTAAGATACGATTTCGTCCCCGAAATCACATGCAATTAAATCATATCAGAAGGAAATGTATAACAAAAGCTAAACAGGAAACTCACATCAATGGAATAACTCTAGAAATTTCTGTTTCATGTCTGATTCAGTCTCCCAGGTAGCTTCTTCAGTGCCATGTCGATTCCACTGAACTTTCACGAGCGGAATAGTCTTCGTTCTGAGCTGTTTTTCTTTACGATCAAGAATTTGGATCGACTTTTCAAAATAACTCAGAGTCTCGTCCAGTTCTGCCTCATCTGGCTGAAGAATATGTGAAGCATCGGGAATGTACTTCCGCAATAAAGATACATGGAAGACATCATGTATTCCAGACAAAGAAGGCGGTAATGCGAGTCGATAGGCGCGATCTCCTATCTTCTCGAGAATCTCATACGGCCCAATATATCGTGGAAACAACTTCTCTTTCTTGCCAAATCTGACAACGTCTCTGAAAGGTGAAATCTCCAAAAATACTCTGTCTCCTGCCTCAAATACCAATGGTCTTCGTCGCACATTGGCATATTTAGCTTGTCTGTCTTGAGCTGTCTTCATGCTCTTCTGAATCAGCTTCACTTTCTCAGTCATATCTCGTATCATATCAGGTCCAATCTCAGGCACCTCAGAGATATCATCCCAATACAGAGGGGATCTGCACTTCTTTCCGTACAACGCTTCAAACGGTGCCATCTCAATACTCGTCTGATAGCTGTTGTTGTACGAAAACTCACAAAGTGACAAAGAATCTTGCCAACTAGTGCCAAAATCTAGCATTACCGCTCTCAGCATATCCTCCAGTGTCTGGATAGTCCGCTCTGACTGTCCATCGGTCTGAGGATGATATGCGATACTTTGATGTAACTTCGTACCGAGAGCCTGCTGCAAACTGTGCCAAAAGTGCGAAGTAAACCGAGGATCACGGTCTGATACAATCGACTTCGGCACTCCATGCAATCTGACCACTTCTCTGACATAGATCTCTGCCATCTGGTCATGTCTGTACGTCATCTTGTACGGAATAAAACATGTAGATTTGGTTAATCGGTCAATCACAACCCAAATCGTATCACAACCTTGGGAGGATCTCGGTAACTGCGTCATAAAATCCATGGAAATGTGATCTCATTTCCATTCAGGAATAGACAAACTCTGCAGTAGACCCCCTGGTTTCTTTCTTTCTGCTTTAACCTGCTGGCGATTCAGACATCTAGATACAAACTCTGCAATATCAGCTTTCATTTGTTTCCACCAGAACTGTCTTTTCAAGTCATTATACATCTTTCTGCCACCAGGATGAATACTAAATCGACTGCTATGCGCTTCTGACAATATCTGTTGTCTCAACTCTGAAACATCTGGCACAACGAATCGATTAGTCACATACAGTACATTGTCACGTACCTGATATTCTGATCGATGCCCTGCTCTGACCACTGATATAGAATTCTGCACATTCTGATCAACTTTATGAGCCGCTTTAATTCTCAAAATCAGCTCTGGTTCGACTTGAACAACATATAATCTCAATGGTCTATTATCTGTCTCAAATATCAATCCAGACAAACAGCAATCTTCTATCAAATTGGAAACACCTAAAGAACATACCTTTCGACTCAGTGCATCAGCGGCTGCATTCGAATTTCCCGGATAATATTTGATTTCACAATCAAAGTCTTTCAGCAAATCAAGTCATCTTCTCTGTCTCATATTCAATTCTGACTGCGAAAATAGATATTTCAAACTTTTGTGATCAGAATAAATCTCAAACTTTTCACTGTAGAGGTTGTCCCCATATCTTCAGTGCAAATACAATAGCTGCCAATTCAAGATCATGAATTGGATAACGAGTTTCATGTGGCTTCAACTGTCTCGAAGCATAGGCAATGACATGTCCCCGCTGCATCAAAACACATCCCAATCCTCTGTGAGAAGCATCACAATAAACGACAAAATCACCAGTACCTGATGGAATAGTCAAGATCGGAGCACTGGTCAGCCTTTTCTTCAACTCAAGAAAACTGGACTCACAGTCTTCAGACCATACAAATGGAGCGTTCTTCCGAGTCAATTGCGTAATCGGTTTTGCAATACTGGAGAAATCTTTAATGAATCGTCGATAATACCCTGCCAAACCCATAAAACTACGAATCTCTGGTACTGATGTCGGTCTCAGCCAACTGATCACAGCCTCAACCTTGCTAGGATCAACAGAAATACTATATCCGGATATGATGTGACCCAGAAATACAACATGTCTCAACCAGAACTCACATTTCGACAGTTTTGCATACAATTTCTCAGTTCTCAATGTTCTCAACACAATTCTCAGATGCTCAGCATGATCAATCATATTCTTCGAATAAATCAAAATATCATGGATAAAAATAATCACGAAATCATCGAGATACTTCTGAAACACACGGTTCATCAAACCCATAAAAACAGCTGGAGCATTCGTCAAACCAAACGGCATGACAATAAACTCATAATGTCTATACCTGGTTCTGAACGCTGTCTTCGAGATATCAGAATCTCTGACTCTCAACTGATGATATCCAGATCTCAGATCGATCTTGGAATAAACAGAAAAACCTTGCAACTGATCAAATAAATCATCAATACGAGGCAAATGATATTTATTCTTTACCGTAGCCTTGTTCAGTTGCCGATAGTCAATGCAAAGTCTCATTGACCCATCCTTCTTCCTCACAAATAACACTGGAGCACCCCAAGGAAAAACAATCGGTCTAATGTATCCCTTGGCCAGTAAATCTTCTAACTGCTCCTTCAACTCTTTCAATTCAATAGGTGCCATTCTGTACGGAGCTCTAGAAATCGGAACTGTACCTGGTACCAATTCAATGTTGAAATCTATCTCTCGAATCGGAGGCAATCCCGGAATCTCATCTGGAAAGACGTCAGCAAACTCACACACCACTTGCAAGTCCGCCAATGATGGACTCGATTTCAGTAAATCAATTGAATAGACAAGGAACCCCTCTGCTCCTTTCTGTAACAATCGAGTCATAGACATTACAGATATCAAAAGAATTCTAGATCTAGAACCCTTACCGTAAAATTTCCACTCGTCAGCCATGTCAGGTCTGAATCTCACAATCTTGTGGAAACAATAAACGGTAACTCTGTACTTGGTCAACATATCAATACCTATAATACAGTCAAAACCAGACAACCCAAACACAATACAATCTAACTCAATCTCATGCCCTTCATACTGCAGTGTACAATGTTTAACCGAATTCACGGATATCAAACATTTCCCCAACGGAGAAGAAACAGACACTACAGCAGATAAGAACTCAACAGGTAATGCATGACTCAATTCAAATCTCTCAGATATAAATGTATGAGAAGCACCTGTATCTATCAATACGTAAGCAGGATAACCACATAAAGAACAGTTACCTGCAACAACATCGTCTGGTGCTTCCTGAGCCTTCTCCTCTGTCAAAGCAAATACTCTGGCCTGCTGTCTATGAGGCTAGCTAACTGTCTGGCTTTCTCCTGGCCTCTGCTGTGACTGGGTGGATGGTGGTGGCTGAAAAGAATATACAGCGGATGATCGTCTATCAGTTTGAGCCGCTGGTCCAACTGATTCTGCTCCCTGGGATCCTTGGGAACCTCTCTGTAGACAAACTCTGGCAAAGTGTCCCTGCTGTCTGCCGATACGGCAACTACCAATCACTCCTTGGCATTGCTCAGTGGGATGTCTCCCTCCGCAGGTTCTGCAGTAAACTCCGGTATAACTTTGGCTCTGTCGTGAACCACTGGAGCTAGAAGAACTGCTGCCAGACTTCTTAAACTGTTTTCCTCTGGCTTTCAGATAATCCTTCTTCCCACCACTGCTGCTGCCACTCTCATATCTGGGAGGTGGTTGCTGTGGTCTCGGTGCTGTAGGAACATACGAAGCTCTTTTCTGTCTCATCAGACCATCTTCAGCTCCTTTTGCTCTATTCAGGGCATCAGCAAAGTTATTTGATCGCCCGATGTTCACCAACGTAAAAATCTCGGGATTCAGGCCATTGATGAACTGATCGGCCACAGCTTCATCATTCTCAGCAACGTGAGGAGCAAATCGGAGCAATGTAGAGAATTTGGCCACAGATTCGTCAATATTCAACTGACCCTGTCTCAAATTCGCAAACTCTGCCCCTTTGTCTTTCCTGTATGACACTGGGAAAAATCTCTGATAGAACTCAGTTTTAAAGACATTCCAAGTGATATTCGTACCTCGATGCTCCAAAGCTCTCTTTCTCGTGATCCACCAATTCTTTGCAACGTCATGTAATTGGTGTTCAATCAGTTTGACTCAGCGCTCATCAGTGTAATCCAACGAATCAAACAGAATCTCAATGTCATCTAACCAACACTCACAGTCAACAGAAGTCTCTGTTCCTTTCAGGGTTGACGGTTTAAACGACTGAAATCTCTTCAGTAGCGTTTCCATCGGAGTTGCTGTCACATCCATCGGATTAGCCGAAGTACTACCCTGTTCTGGTACTCTTCGGGGAGACATATCTGATTATCAAAAGGATTAGTAACCCAATACAACAAATCTGTTTCAGTTCAGTCCCCCCTCCGATCATCTTACTGCTGATCAAGAATCGGTTCTGATTCATTCTCAATTAATACAGTTTACCAATCAAATCAGGTAAACATGTAATAATAAAAGCAGTAATCATGCTAGCACACAAAAGCAGGAAAGAAAACTCAATCTACCACGCTCACTAGCTTCTATTTCAGTCTACAGAACCTACAGTTCTAGACCTACTGCTCTGTTCTAGTTTAATCTCAGGAACCTACTGCTCTGATACCACCTGCTGTGGGGACCCGGACGCTAATTCATTTCTTAATCATTCGTTGGGAATAATTCAATCAATTAAGATAAACAGGGCCTAAAATTTTTTTTAAAATGCGGAACGTAATGGAATCATTCTAATATACATATCAGTATAAAAGTACAATTCTTGTACAACGTTCAACAAAGTCAAACTAGGGTTCAACTACTAGATATCAAGTGTTGAACCTATCTACTTCTGAATCCGGATCACCACGCTAACTTGTCCTTTCTCTCATCCTCTTCTTGACCCGGATTCTTTCCCACCTGTGGTCATGCACACATACAAACACGACAACAGCCGGATAACTCCGGTGAGAATAAAATCCCAGTATAAACAATGAATCAATACAATACATAAAATCATATGTAAAAGCATAAACCATGTATCAAAGAACATGAATCATAATTTATGTCACATTAGTAAATACAGATAAAACTTTTTGACTTGTCATCTCAAACTCGACTCATCTCTAATCTAGGGATCCCGGTTCCTGGATATTACAATATACCGAATCTCCGTGATAGGAATCGATCCCTTCCTAAGCAACATCGATATAAATCAAATATCCATAGACTTCGCATATCCGCCATAGACTTGGCATATCCGTCAATGCCTACTCTGACAATGTGCAATGGGCCAATGATCACTATGTCGTAATCTGGCCCCTCTGTCAGCGACTCTCACTCAATAGCTATCTGCTATTCTCTGTTTTTCTATAAATCAATAGACCAAGCATATTCATTCAAATAATACAACAGTATGAAAACAATAACATACAAGTATGTGGTTTAGGGAAACTCAAGTCCAATCTGGCTTAAGTCGATCTCCCGGTTAATATTGATTTATACCTTCCTTTCGTCGATTTCTGGCTCTGTCGAAGTCTCAAATTCAAAGCTGTCAATATCAATCTGAAATGACATATCGAATAGGCATAGTATCAATATTCAACTCAACTCAGATCTGTTCTGATCAATACTCAATCTAATTCATAATCTGATACCATATCCGTATCATCTCAATCAAATCAACTCTGAAAAATCATAACAATTCCTTACAGTATCTGTTCTTCAATCCGGTTTCGATTATACAATGTCTAACATATCAAGAACACCATATATCAATTCTATCTGATTCCTTCAATATCCTATTTCCAAATCATATCAAAACATAAGAAAACATACGTCCTTTTGTAGCTCTTGACGAGAGGAGTACAAAACTGTATTTGTATCGAAATTCTGATAACCGGATCTTTCAAAATCACAAATCTAAGAAGTAAGGAAACTTGAGGGAGTTTTCTCCAGAGGCTCTCGGTTCTTGTCTTGCTGAAGGAATGAAAGAATGTGTGTGTGTGTGTGTGTGTGTGTGTCTATATATANTCTTGGCTTGTATTGCACCAACGCCCTGCTTCTCCACTCGAGCTCCTACAATCTCAATACTGTTAATTAATCCACTTCTGATTACAGTAATTAAATCTCGGGCATTACATTTAATTCCTTGGAGTGTCAAGGAATTTAGTTTTTTTATTTTCACTAGTATTGGTTTGCGTAAACGTTTTACATATTTGTCTAGTGAAGTTTTTGCCATGAGGCATCGCACAAGTATTCGTACTTGTGCATGATTTAAATTACTGTGTTCATTTACTAAAATTTACGTGTGTGTTAAATATAAATTTTCGCTGCCGTGTTGTGTGCTGGTGTTGCCAACACCGAGCACAACACTAAATTCTGATATACTCGTTTTTAATTGTTTTCGGTAAATCTATGAGCAACAACCCTTTCACTTTTCTCAAGTTTTTTCTTGACCATATGTAAGTGAACTTATGCCTTGAAAATTAAATTCGTATATGTCTTGATTCTGTTTTCGAAAGTTTCATTCAAGCATGCTTTATTTGATACGTGTCATTTTAAAACATATTACGATTTTAACACTGTTATGATTCAACTGGATATCAGATGAAATTCCAAAATATGTTAAGATTATGACCATGATAGGATGAGATACAACTGTTACTATGGTCTCGCCCCTCAGATGATTACCAAATATGACCTGATATTAGTGAATCATGAAAATTATATGAATTTCAGTGCATTTTGTTTATAACATCAAATTATGTTTCATGAATTATGATTTATGATTACGATCATTTTATGATACCATATGTTTGATGATTAAGAATTTCGAAAATTTTGTATATTTGTTATTATATGCACTCAAATGGTCCCCATTTATTGAGTGCTTCCTCAACATTTACTCTTCACTCTTTCCCATCAGATAAAAAAAAAAAGAACAATTAGACAACGAGAACAATTTATGTTTTGGAGATGATGAAGAAGATGGTTCGAAATTTATGCAATCACAATTATATTTCGTTTTTGAGAATATTCATTGTAAAAGCAAGTTATTAATGATTTATCTATGAAATATACTTGTTTGGTTTATAAGTGATATAATGATTATTGTTTTAATATTAAATTGTTAAACAGTGTCGAATATCATATATCTTGATCTTCAGACATGACAATTGAGCTACTTTTGAAGTAAATAGACCTTGCTTCGACAATAATAAGAATCATACTGTTGTTATTTTGTGCTGCATCTGATTCACTTATCGGAAATTTTGTTATTTTTTTTAAGTTTATTCAAAAGTTTAACCATTTGAAATTTTATTATGTAATTTACTCAAATAAATACAATAAAATATTAGTAAATTTATACGATTATGATAGTATGTAATGATTTCAAATAACTAAAAATATAAATATATATAACATCGTTATTAAAGAAGAAACCCCATAGCTAGTAACTAAATTCCAAATAATTTAGTGAATTCTTATTTAAAATTACAATTGTATAGAATTAATAAAGTTTAAAGAGTAGGTCTCTTGTGAGACAGTCTCACGAATCTTTACCTGTGAGACGGGTCAGCCCTATCGATATTCACAACAATCACTACAAGAAAAAAAGCCTAAGACAACGGGAAAATCCCGTTGTCGTAGGCCTTTTAAAACCGTAGTTAGAAGCCCTGTGGTTAAAGGGTGTGCTCAAAGACAACGGTTTAAAGACAACGGTGAAAAACCGTTGTCGTACACGTCTAAAGACGAGGGTGAAAAACCGTTGTCGTAGGTATATAAAATCGTTGTTAAAGGTCATGTGGTTAAAGAATTCGTTAAAAGACAACGGTGGGAGAGTGTTGTGGTAGTTACAATTTGCGACGGTTTTTAAAAAATCGTCGCAAATTAAATAGCGACGGACATCATTGTTAACCGTCGCTAAAATTAACGACGGTCGTAATTTAAACTGTCGCTAAATAGCGATGGTTTTATACACCGTCGCTACATTTAGCGACAGTGTTTTATAAACTTCGTCGCTAATTTTAGCGACGGTTTTGTATGATTTCCGTCGCTAATTTATGCAGTAAAATAAAAAAAATTTCACTTTTAATATTTTAATAAATATAAAAAAAACTTACAATCTAATATGCAAACTATATTTTTGATTTATCGTCGAAAATACTATATTTTTTATTTTAAAAATTTATTAAATTTTAAAGAGAAAATCGAAACTAAAATTGTGTAAGGGAGAAAATTTTTAAGTGTTGTGAAGTGGTATGGTAGAAAATGGACCGAGGGATGGGATATTTATGGACAGTTTGCGACAGTTTTGACTTTAACCGTCGCAAATTGCGACTTTTAATTTTCTAAATGTCGCCGATTTAAATTTGCGATGCTTTTACAAGAACTGTCGCTATATTTAGCGAAGGATATTAAAAAACCGTCGCTAAATGTAGCGACTGTTAGGTATAAACCGTCGCTGATTTAAGATTAGCGACGGTATTACCAAAACTGTCACTAAAAGTAGCGACGGTTAAAAACCACCGTCGCTAAATTTAGAGACAGTTATTGTAAAACCGTCGCTATCTTTACATCGGCGACGGTTTTACTGTAAACGGTCGCTAAATTTTGCGACGGTTATACATTAACCGTCGCAAAATTTAAATTAGGGACGGTATAGTATAACCGTCGCTAATTTAGCGACAGATTTAACTTAAACGGTCGCAAAACCAGTTGAAACGCAACAGGTTTTTATAAACTGTTGTCGTAGCTCAAAAAAAACGCTAATAGACAACAGTTTTAAAATCGTTGTCTTTGAGCGGATTTTTTTAGGAAAAACCGTTAAAGGTAAAAAGACAACGGTTTTAATAAAAACCGTTGTCGTAGATGTGTTGTTAAAGCTAATTTTTCTTGTAGTGAATAATTAATATTTTTAGCATAAAAAGTAATATTTTTTCATGGATGACCCAAATAAGAGATACTCTTAGCATAAAAAGTAATATTTTTTCATGGATGACTCAAATAAGAGATCCGTCTCACAAAATACGACCCGTGAGACCGTCTCACACAAGTTTTTGCCAAAGTTTAGAAGTGGTGTGTTGATGAGTTTTAAGTATTTTAAATTTATTGTAGAAACATTATCTTAATGAAATCTTTGGCTATCATGATTTGGAAAAGGCCAAATACAAAATCGTGATCTTGTTTCGATTAATTGTAATTTTATCTTTAGTTTATCCTTATGGATGTGATAGTGATAAAGTTTGCTACGCTGAGTTATACGAATTTAAATTTTTTTAATTTTTTTTTATAATTAGTTGTTCCACGAATGAAATTAATTCCTCTGATTGATTAATATATTATGAATTGAATACTTCAAAAAGAAATGGAGCAGCCAGCGGCCAAATGTGCAACTTTTAAAGCCCTCCGTACAACCAGATCAAGACAAATTGATTAATCTTATTTTAATAGTTAAAATTAATCACTCAAGTAATATCAAACTTTAGCCTTCTGAGAGCCTTAATATCTCAATAATATATTATTTGTCAACTATTAATCACATTATTATTAGATCTTGACTTTCAAAAAGGTCTTTAATTTTTATTTATTCACTAACAAATTTCCCAAACTAACCCAAAAAGAAGCCTAACAAAAATAGATCCATTTACCTCCTTTTTTTTTCCCACCATACTATTTACATTTTTTTTGCACTTGCGGAATAAAATTTTACATTTGTAATCTTTATTTTCTCATTTTCAACAAAATTATTGACACTACATGAAAGTTATATTTCATGGTTAATATATATGCTTAATATTTCAGGTCACTCATCAAATCAAATAAACAAATAACACAAAAACTATTATGAGATTGTCTTACATTTGTGAAACAAATCTCCTATACGAATCTACCAATGAACATGAATTATTTTTATGTCAAAAGTATTAGCTTTTGCTTTAAATATGAACCGAATCGACTCGTCTTACGGATATTGGTCGGTAAGACCATCGCACAAAAGACCAACTTAACAAATAGATACCATATGTTTATTGGTTAGTTAATTCGATACCACATTAGAAAAAATCATAGATTCTAATCCTTCGATCGTTACTACTAAGTGGACTTCCAATCCTCATCAAAATTTCTACTATATTTGATATGTTCTAAGCATTTTTCCCATGCAAGAGGAGTTCAGATAAGACGGCTATGTTATTGGGGGTAATCCGTGAAATGGTGTTAAACTAGGCCTGCATGCCGCTAGTATGGTCACCAACCCTCGGAGATTCTCAACCAATCTTCCCCCACGAAAAAAATTTAATTTTACATTGTTTTCTATAATTTTAAATTTTATCATAGTATCTATATGAGATATGTATCAAATATTCAGTCAATATAATAAAGACTGTTATTATATTAATACCCACGATAAAATCGACAACTAATCAAAATTTAAGAATACTTTAGCAACTTCACCTACCCATTCAAGATCTACTATGTCAACAACCCAAATGACCAATGAATGAGCGTATTGACGATTGATTGCATCCTCTTTTGGCGGAACAAACCATAGTCAATGTGGGGTTTATATTTTCAACATCAACCTACAACCATGACAATAGAATCGTTTAATAGAATCGTTTAGTTCATGTGATGAGATGATGATTCATGAAAGATAAAGACGATATATTGAAATATAAGAATAACATAATTATTTTTAAATTCCAATGATTTTAAATCTAAACACGAGATGATGTAAGAATTTGGTCGGATGCGATTTCTTGCATAATAGAGAACTTTGGAAGATATGTTCTGCATCCTTTTTGGGCCCTCCAAAGTCATGGGGACGCTTTTGCTGCTTTTGTCTTTTGACCCATATTCTCTTTTTTGGTTAGGATGTGTAACACAACCTGGAAAAGCATGCTGGCAATTCCAGTTTCTTGGTAGTTGAGAGTAAGACTTGGGCACCTACCATTTACCTCACCATGGTTGGTGGGTGTGATTCATCATTAAACACGTTTTTTCTCGCGTCGTTTTCCATGGAACGACGAGTCAATATGACGATTTAACACACGTCTCTTGTACGTTGTATGGTGACAAGCACGAGTTTTCTACCATTGTGCTTGATAAGCTAGAATGCAGGAGATAGTATACTTCAAATCTGTTAGAACTCACTTTTTTCATAAGCTCAAACTAACAGCAGTGTCAAACAACAGTATTTCATTTTAACATGTTCATGTGTAAATCAGACAGTAAGTTGGTGCGAAATTGGTAACAAAGACTTAGAAATAAGCACTGGAGATGGCATGAACAATCATCAAAACTTTAAATTGAATACACCCCACTAAATGTTGAATATATATAGCAGGTTATATATAGCAGAAACATTGGAATGAAGCAGTCTTTCAACATGATTGCTTTTTTAAAGTTGAGAATTAATCAAACTCCCTGGTATTGTAAAATGTTTGAAACCATAATAAATCAGCAGTCCAATGAACCAAACTCGAACACTTATTAAACATGACCGTGAAAGAATCAAAAGGAATTCGTCACACTAAAGAAGGCCAAGAATTGTTGAACAATATCGCTTCACATGTAAATGACTAAGAACATTGTCGTACAATGAGTCACCTATATCTCAGCAATGAGTGTCACCTATATCTCAGTGTCAAAGAGACGGATGGTCACTTCAGAAACCATCCTACGAGCGAAAGGAATGTAACTCAAACTGTACCTGAAATTTCCAGTAATGGTTGTGAGAACGCAATTAAGTCAAAGCATGATATGTTCAAGAAAGTCGTTGGCTTAGACCGAGCAACACATTCTTTTCTATTCCCCATTTAAAGGAATTTTTACAAAAAATCAACTTTGGGATGAAGAATGTAGCTGGTTTGTACAAGCGATAATAATTGTACAAAGTAAAATTGTAGACAACACAGAAGAAGGCATAATGGCAGAAATTAAATTATTGGCAAGAAGAACAAGAGTATATTCTGGACTTGTTTCGGGTGTATTCTTCTATATTACAATCGTTCTAGGCCTACTAATACATACAGAGTATTTGAGCTTAATCCTAGGCACAACCCAGTAACCAAAGGAAATATACATATTTATCTAAGTATTTAGAAAATAAATATTTACAGAATATGAAAATATTTTTATTTCTATTTTCTCCACACTCCCTCTCACGTTGGAGCAAATATATCTGTAAGTTGGATCAAATATATCTATCATGCCCAATTTGCTCGTAAAGTTTCCAAATTTTGGTCTGAAGTGTACCTTCATCAATGCATCGAGAACCTGCTGTTCAGAAGTGACAAATGATATACAAACAATTCCATTCTCCATATTCTCTTTAATGAAATGTCTTTCTACTTCAATATGCTTAGTACGATCATGCCATGATTATCAACAATACTAATTGTAGGCTTGTCATCACTGAACAATTTTATGGGAACTTGTAATTCTAGTTTGAGTTCTACTAGAACCAACTTCAGCCACAATGTTTCACAAACTCCATCTACCAATGCTCTCAATTCCGCTTCAGCACTACTTCAAGCTAGGACATCTTGCTTTTCACTCTTCCAAGCGACAAGATTTCCCCTCAGGAAGGTACAATATCCTGAAGTAGATCTTCTATTGGATATTGATCCAGCCCAACCTGCATATGTGAAAGATTCTATACTCCTTTGATTGGTTTTTTTAAACAACATGCTTTTTCCCGGAGAATCATCCAGATACTTTAAAATCTTATATACTGCCTCCAAATGTTCTAAACACGGTGAATGCATAAACCAACTAAACATACTTACAACAAATGCAATATCAGGTCTCGTATGTGAAAGATAAATAAGCTTTCCCACAAAGCATTGATATCGCCCTTTTTCGACAGGTTTTTTTTTGTTCTACACCCAACTTCTGATTTGGATCCATAGGAGTATCACTAGGTCTACATCCACTCATCCTCGTTTCTTGTAGCAAATCCAAAACATATTTTCTCTGTGACACATAGATGCCTTTTTTTGATCTAGCAACTTCCATGCCCAAGAGATAATGTAGAGGGCCCAATTCTTTAGTTTCAAATTTGGATGCAAGACTTTTCTTTAATCTGAATATCTCTTCCTCATCATTACTTGTAAGAATCATATTGTCCACATAAACAACTGGGATAGCCATTTTGCGTGCTCAGATTGTCCTTGTGTATAACCTTGTTTCTTGATTGATCTGGAGAATCTCTCAAACCAAGCTCGCTTCAAACCATACATGGATTTATTCAATTTGCATATTCTTTCTCCAAATTGTTTTTCAAATCCTGAAGGAACATCCATAAACACTTTTTCCGTTTAAATCACAAATGAGAAATGCATTTTTGACATCCAACTGGTGTAAAGACCAATCTAGATTCGCAGATAAACACAACAAAATTCTTATGGTGGACAAAAGTTTCTTGGTAATCAATACCATATATTCGGGTGAACCTTTTATCCACAAACCTCGTTTTGTAACGTTCTATAGATCCATCAGAGTTAAATTTCAATGCAAACACCCATTCACATCCAACTGTTTGTTTACCTTCAGGGAGATGATCAATTTCCCATATAATACTTTTTTTAGCGCATCCATTTCCTCGAGGACAACCTTATTCCATTCTAGAGTTCTTAGAGCTTCCTGTATAGTCTTTGGAACATCAACACTATGTAACTGTGAGATAAAATTAGGGTACGCTGTGGATATCTAATTTTAGGATACATGATCAGAAAGCGGGTGTTTGGTGCATGCCCTTGCACATTTCTTGAATGCAATAGGAAGGTCGAAGAGCTCTGTAGATTCTAGTTTGTCATTAGATGGTTCGGAATTGTTACGTGTGCTTGAATGGGTTTGAAGTTGAAAATCTATCCTCGGTTCAAATGTTTGTCCGTGCACTGCGGAGCTACGGCATCACGGCTACTTTGAGGTCGTCTTTTGTAGACTTGCCCAAATCTCTTCGTATCCTCATTTCCTGTTCCAGTATCTATATCATGAAGTTGCACCCAATTACGTGTGTTTGTATCCACATTAATCATGCAATCAAGATCTAGGTCAAACGAATCTTCAACTTTATCATCCCCTTGAAGAGGAGAGCTAAAGTAAGCTTATTTTTCAAAAATGTGACGTCCATTGTTAAAAAAAAAAACCTTTTTGTTAGGGATCAAAACATCTATAATCTTTTTGTGTGGGTGAATATCCTAGAAAAACACACCGTACAATTCGGGGATCCAGTTTATATCCAATATGATGATGCACATGGACAAAAACATCACACCCAAAAACTCTAAGGGGTAAATAAGAGAATATACACGAGACATGGGAAAGTTTTTTTAAACAATGCTAAGGGTGATTTAAAATTCAAAACTCGTGATGACATTCTGTTGATCTAAGTAGAAGTTAAAATAGCTTACCCTCCCTAAGTATTTAGGGACTCTAGTGGTAAACATCAGAGACCTAGCTATTTACAGGAGGTGTCTATTTTTCCTCTCTGCCATTCTATTTGTTATGGCGTTTGTATACAAGAGCCATGATGAACTATACCTTTTTGCTGAAAAAATAACCCCAAAATTTGATTAAAGTATTCTTTCCCATCATCACTTTTAAACACTTTAATTTTTCTTGAAATTGTGTCTGAGTCATGGTGTAGAAGTTTTTAAAATTTGTTCAGTGTCTAATTTTCCCCCCATTAGATAGCCCCGACTCAAATGTGTATCATCAATAAATGTAATAAAAGATTTTTTTTCAGAGAAGGTTGGAGTTTTAAAAGGTCCCCAGACATCACTGTGAATAAGTGAAAAATGTTTTGATACATGATATGGTTGAATAAGATAAGATGCACGATGATATTTTGCAAATTGACAAATATCACATTGAAAATCAGTAGGACTTTTATTTCAAAATAATTCTGGAAAAACATATTTCAAATATTGAAAATTGGGATGTCCTAATCTATGGTGCCACATCATAATATCGCTAATACTAGAACTGGAGTTTGATACGATATTCAAACGTTGAGCTTGTCCACCCAAGTTCGTCTTCCCCAAAGTAGTAGATACCTTCATTTTCTCTAGCAGTGCCAATCATATTCATCGAGGTTAGATTCACAAAATTTCGAAGAAAACTTAGCACAACACTTCAAGTCATGGGTTAGTTTGCTAATGGACAGTAGGTTACACGAAAGATTAGGAACGTTCAGAACATTATCTAGTGTCAAAGTATTGGAAATAACAATGGATCTTTTTCCAATAATAGCTGATAAAGAACCGTCAGCTATTTTTATTTTTTGATTTCATGCACAAGGGGAATAAGAACAAAACAATTTGGAAGATCCGGTCATATGATCAGTAGCACCTGAATCTATTATCCAAGGGTGAGAGAATAAGGTGGCACATTAAAAACAGCTGATTAATTACCTTGAGCAAGAGAACATGATGCTGGTGACGAAGTGGGGTGTGAAAAATGCGAGGATTGGAACAATTTATACAGTTGATCTAATTGCTCCTTACTGGAAGTTGGTGTCCCAGAGGAATTTTTCCTGTCAATAAGCTTTTGAACCACCACGTCCATTCGTTTTCAAATTCTTCGGTTTCCAATTTGGAGGCTTACCATGTAAATCCAAACAATTATATCGGGTATGCCATGGTTTGTTACAATAGTCGCACTGAAGTTCTTCTTTTTTATCTTGTTGAGATTATGTGCTGGGAAAATAATTCTTGCTGATCAATGCTGAGGACTCTGTAGTAGGTGACAGACACATTGTCATTCAACATCACTTTCCTCCTTCCTTCTTCTCGACGTACTTCTGCAAATACTTCACTCAGTGAAGGTAGAGGATTTTTGCCCAAGATACGTTCTCTGACTTTGTCCAATTCACGGTTTAACCCAGACAAAAACTCATACACTCTGTCATTCTCCATCCGTTTATGGAATTTGACGCTGTCACGTTTGCATTCCCATGATTCTTCATAGCAGAGCTCTAGTGTTTTCATATAGTCGTAATATTCAATCACTCCCTTCTCACCTTGTCTGAACTGCCACAGCACCGTCCTTTCAAATTATTGTGGCGCGCACCACCACCACAGTGGACAAGGCACGACTGTGGTGGACAGGAACTACAAGGCCAGTGTTGAGAACTGGCTCTGATACCATGTAGACAACACAGAAGAAGACATAACTGCAGAAATTAAATTTCTGGCAAGAAGAACAAGAGTATATTTTGGATTTGTTTGGAGTGTTTTCTTCTATATTACAGTCCTTTTAGGCCTACTAATATATACAGAGTATTTGACCTTAATTCTAGGCACAATTCCGTAACTAAAGGAACTATACATGTTTATCCCCAAGTACTTAGGAAACAAATATTTACAGAATATGAAAATATTTCTCTTTCTATTTTCTCTACAAGAAAAAAAAAAAGTGAAACAAGATAATGAAAGTGAATTCCAAGATTAATACTAAGAGTTGATTAAACTGAAGGAGGAAAAAAGAACAGAATGAACGTTTAATCTGACTTACCAAATAAGAGCACCTATTTCACATATGATGGCAATGATCGTAAGGATCTTGCTGTGTATCTGCAAATTTAGAACATGAATCTCTAGTAAAAGCAAATCCAGATGCTACATTGACTGAAATTCGCATAAAAATATTTCACGTTTTAATATCTTTCTTAATTACGAGAAGTTCGGTCAACAGACGAAAGCGAGTTTGGATATAAAATAACTTCGTTTTTAAAAACTATTTCAAGTTCATAACAAATAGCAGACGAATAAGTTTTATGTTTAGTTCTAAGGTTAGAAGTACAAGCACTAATAGCTGTGTCTCTTGGCTTATTAATTTCTGTTTTTAGGGGAGTTTCAAAAGCTCAAAAAGCCAAACAAATAATCCATATAACGTTTAAAAGTGTTTTTTCCCTAAATTTGAGCTCTTTTTTTTTAGTGGAAATCGGTATATCAACAGGCACTTTCATCTCTACAAAATTATGGTAAAATGAGATTGTTCAAATAAAATGCATAACAGGACAATGCAATTACAAAGAAATGGATAATATAATTTTTTTTGACAAATGCAACTATAACAGCTTGTATTGCTAAAAAGTTCCCAACCAATGTGTCAAGAATTAACCTTTTTCTACACAAACTCTTGAGTATTGACAGTTCTGAATAACTGCAATTTATATGATAAACTTACCAATAGAGCACAAATGAGAGCCACGACAACACAACCGATGTAAATTGCTGTAGCATATACTCGGACAGGATCGAACATCATTCTTAACTGTTGTGCAGGCCCAATGAGGAGAGCCGTACTGCCAATACATATCCAAATAAAGAAATTCAAGAAAGAAAACACAAATACAAAAGGTCCAGGAGTATTGAAGGAAATACAGAAGCAAGCAATCTGCTTATCTCCACAAAGTTAAGGCTACAAAAAACAATGCCTATCCAACATCCTCCTGCTATAATCAACATTCAGTTGAGTATTGTCATATTATATTTATATTTTCCAGTGACCAGCTTTGCCCGGAATGCTAATGTCCACTAGCATACAGACTTCATTTATGTTCAAAAATGAAAAATTTAGGTGTAATTTTTAAGGAAATACAAGTTTTGCTTAAAAATTTATTGAGTTGCCCCCACATCTAAATCACATTTCGGTCCTGCTGCATCCTAAATTTCACATTCATGGTCTGAGCTGACTAAAAGTTTCTTCAAATGCAGAGACCAAATAATAGAGCACATTAAATAGCATATCTGAGCAATTTACCTTCCAACAGCCAGCACGTTGCCAAAGGTGAATAATAGAGCAAATTTGATGGGCTTTGCAAACACAATCAGCGACTGCAAAGGAACACCATAAATACTTTCACGAAATGTATTCAACTCAATCATCATTTTGTAAAGATTCGAAATTTCCAAGGTATTTCATACCAGGAACATACAAACAAGTCCAGCTAGCAAAAATGCAGCAAACCCATAAACCCTCTGCTTATTGGAATCGAAAATTGAAAAAAAAAAGAGTTAAAAATAAAGAAATTTCATCATGTGCTTTTAGAACAAGAAATTCGTGATTATACCTGCATTGGGGAGAGAGAGCAGAGGCCCTCAGTCCCTTCCAGCAAGTAATCTTGCTGTTCTTCATCTGCATCTTGTGTAAACTTCCACATTACCCAAGATTTACCCACTCCTTTTGATCATCAACCCCCGAGTTTTAGATCATCTTTTTCACGGCTGATTCGGGGGATCCGAGAGTCATGTTTGCAGATTTACGGGGGCTCTCAGGAAAAAAAAAAAAAAAAAAAAAAAAAAAAAAAAAAAAAAAAAAAACTATTGCGCTTTCCTTTTTTTATTTGTAGGCATCTCCAACCCATAAATCTATTTTGATGTCGTTTCTACACCAAAATAGTACAATTTTTACATCAAATATAACATTCATCTTCAACCCATTTACTTCAAATCTTACGCTAAAAAGTATATTCCTAAAATATTCATTTTTTTACTATTTATTTATAAATTTAACAATATAATTATAATTAATGTTAATATTAGTATTATAATTATAATTTTATTTTTATTAATAGTTAATTTTATTTATTTGATTCTTATATATAGTAATTCTAATATTTATAATACGAATTAATACAAATGCTTCATTATTAAAATTGACATAATTTTAATACAGATAATTTATTTTTAGAACTTAATATGAATCCAAATTCAAACATCTGAACAACTTATTCCTCCCACAAATGATCAATTAAAGCATTTCGTAGTGCATAGTGAGCATCTTTGTTTTTTATCCTTTTATATCGAGCGAGAAATTCTTGAAATCTGATATTCTCATCGACAACCATTTCTACATCTGGAGTTGGTGCTTCTCTCATATCTTCAATGGGTGCGCTAAGGTCATGTTCATCTTCGATAATCATATTGTGCATTATAATACATGCTGTCATTATATCATGTAAATGATGTTTCTTCCAAGCACGTGCTGGAGATGCCACAATCGCAAATCGAGATTGGAGAACACCAAATGCATGTTCCACGTCTTTTCTACAGGACTCTTGTTTCATTGCAAAATATTTCTTTTTTGGACCGGGTGGATCGTGGATAGATTGTACAATAGTTGACCATTTAGGATAAATACCATCAGCCAAGTAATATCCTGTATCATATTCTTTTCCTCCAATTGTATAATGAGCTCGAGGGGCAATACCTTGTGCGATGTTGGAAAATAGATTGGACGACCCCAAAACATTTATGTCATTATTGGATCCGGGCATACCAAAATATGTATGCCATATCCAAAGGTTGTAGTCAGCTACTGCTTCTAAAATTATTGTTGGAGAACCACTACGACCTGTATATTGACCCGCCCAAGCGGTTGGACAATTTTTCCACTTCCAATGCATGCAATCAAGACTTCCCAACATTCCAGGGAATCCGCGTTGTTTACCAATATAAAGTAACCTGGCAATATCATTGGCAGTAGGAGATCTCAAGTATCGCTCAGCAAAAACTTCCACCACGGCTCGACAAAAGCGTTGCATGCATTGAATTGCAGTGGACTCTCCAATTTTGATATATTCATCCGTAGCATCCGCGGGTAGTGCATAAGCTAAAATTCGCAAAGCAGCAGTTGTTTTTTGAATAGTCGATAGCCCGAGACGCCCCACACTATCACTTCTTTGTGTGAAGTAAATATCATGATTCTTTACTTCATCAACTATATGAAGAAAAAGATTTCGAGACATTCGAAATCTCCGTCGGAACATTGCTTCGTTATATCTTGGGTTCTCGGCAAAGTAATCGTTGAACAGATTACGGTCGGCAATTTCCCGATCACGGTGAATTACTATATGACTTGGTATTGAATCTCAGTGTGTGACTTCTTGCTCTTGGTGGATAATGTAGGTAGCAACCAACTGTTGATCTTGTGCTACAATACTCAATATTGCATTTCGTGTATTATCAAAATTCTCAAAATCATCCATCCAATTAGTAGGTGTTTCATCTTCATTATCAGACAATGAAGATGAACTAGAGGATGATGCGTGAAATTGGAAATGAGAATTCATTTTCAAGTTTGTGAGAGCGTAGAATGTGATATGAGAATCTAGGATATTTCATCGCATTATATAATAATTTATCAAACAATCTGACCGTTGGATGAGATTTCTTTATCTACAATCTGTCCGTTCAATTAGATGGTGTTATCTACAACCTTATCAGTATTATGACCGTTAGATGAGATTACATCTAATCTTGCCTGTTGGATGAGATTACAATCTTATCATCATCTTGATCGTTGGATGAGATTGCCTTATCTAGAATCTGACCGTTGGATTGGATTGAGCTAACTACAACCTTAGCAGTATTATGACCGTTGGATGAGATTACATATGATATTGTCCGTTGGATGAGATTACAATCTTATCATCATCTTGACCGTTGTATGAGATTGCCTTATCTACAATCTGGCCGTTGGATTGGATTGTGCTATCTACAACCTTATCAGTATTATGACCGTTGGATGAGATTACATATGATATTGCCCGTTGGATGAGATCACAATCTTATCTTCTTTCTACTATAAGTAAAATATATCCGATTCATGAGATCATCAAAGTTTTAATTATCATTCCAATCAAATCTTTATTCCAAGCAATTCAATGGTTCAAATTCTAGAACTGCTTCTTACAATGTCGAAGAAGACCGAGTTTTATATCATATGTATCTTGATATATACCAAAATCCTATAATAGGTATCAATCAATCCAAAGATCAGTTTTGGACTCGTATCGAAGAAGCTTACAATATCAGCAAACCAAACAATCTACAAGTACGTAACAAAAGATCATTGCAGTGTCGCAAGAGAAATATACTCCGTGAAGTTGGAAAACTAAGGGGATGCATTCGTCAAATTGAAACTCTCCGCCCAAGTGGCGCATCAGAAGAGGATATTGTAAGTATTTCTTATTCAACTATTTATTATATTACAAGTTTAATTTCATATAAGATAATAGTTGGATATTTTCGTACAGTTAAATCGAGCAAAAGATTTGTTCATGCAAGATGCTGATTTTAGTAAAGGCTTCAAATATGATCATGTGTGGTATATCATGAAAGATGTGGAGAAATTCTCGAGTGACATAAATCCAATGAGCGCACCAACAAGAATTCATGTCACAAGTTTGGACTCGTCACAGCCAGATAGCCAGACATCAAATACTCCAATATCAGGTTCTCCTGGATTACCTCCGTTTTCAATTAATTTAAGTAGTGATGAAAATGCAGACGGCACTTCATCCCAGCGACCTCTTGGTGTTGAAAAATCTAAAAAAAAAAAAAAAAAGGGACGACAATGTGTTGGAATTGATATTAACAATGAAAGAAGGGCATCACGATCTTATAAATGTAAAACAAAAAGGATCAACTGAACTTCAACAAAGTTATGAGATGAAACTCCTAGCATTGCAAAATGAGCAGCTCAAATTAGAAAATCCACAAAAAAAAATTGAAACTAGACAACAACAAATAGCATTAGCAACCCTTCAAGAGGAGAATAAAGTTTTGTACATGGATTTAAGCACGATAGGTGATCCTGAAATGCGCGAAATTGTTCAAAAAGAACGAGCCAAAATTTTGAAAAAAAGAAATGAAGAACATGGACAACATGAAAATGACACATTTGGGAAATATTTTGGTGATTTTGGAGGATCGGGATCTAATTTAGGAGATTATTGATCATCTACCTTGTTTGTCATTTTTATGTTTTTATTCGCATTGTTATCTTTGTAATTTACAATTATGTATTATCTTCGAATTTGTATTCCAATTTTGTATTATCTTTGTATTTGTATTTCAATTGGGTATTGTAATTTTAATTTCAAAATTTTGCTGTTGATTTTTCTGATATTTTATCCATTATATATTTAGGAGAGTTAAAAATGTCAAAAAAAAAAACTAAAAATATTATTGATGATTTAGTTTCTTTATCTTTTATTATATTTGCATTTAAATTATCTGAATTCGAATTCATATTTTTATTTTAACTGTGTACTTGAATGTTTAAATATTATTCAATAAATTTGTGTGTTAGATGTTTAATTATAAAATTATTGTAAAATTTATTTATAAATTTATATAATTAAATATTTTAATTTTTATGATTTTATATTTAATTATTAAAATAATACAATAAATATTATCTAATTATTAAAATAATATAATAAATATTATACTATTATTTAAATATATATAATTATTAAATTAAATATACTATTATATAAATAATATTTATAATTAAACAAAACAAAAAAAAAATTTTAAAAAAAGAAAAATGCTCTGCGCCAAAATGGCGCAGAGATTTGGCGCAGAGAAGATGGAGCTGCGCTATTTTGCAAAATAGCGCAGCTCCATTGGAGATGAACCCTGCACCGCAGGGTTGGAAATGTCTTTACATGTCTGATTATTTTTTTCTTTTTCACAATCCCCACACTTTTTTTTTTCATTTTACTTGGTTTATATAAAGAATATAAATAATTTAGAAAAAGTCATCTAAAATTGAATCGAGAAGATCAATGATTAAATATCTTGTGAGACGGTTTCACGAATTTTTATCTGTGAGATAGGTTAAACCTACCGATATTCACCATAAAAAGTAATACTTTTAGCCTAAAAAGTAATAATTTTTCATGGATGACCCAAATAAGATATTCGACCTACGAAATTGATCCGTGAGACCGTCTCACAAAAGTTTTTGTGAAGATCAATTATAGGTAATGAAGTCATTTGTATTTTGTTTTCTAAAAATAGCTTTATATTATGATGCCGTTTGAAATTAAAGCTATGATAATAATATTGGGATAAATAATCTGATATGATAAAAATGAAATAAAAAATATAGTTGATATATTATTTGATTTGATTGATAAATAATAATTTGTTTGATTTGATCGATTAACTTAGATATAAAATGATAAATTATTATTTGTCTTTTTAATAATTAAAAAATATTAATATTTATCAAAGATAATACTGTAATTTAAATTTAATTATGAATTGATGTAAGATAAATAATTAATAGATGTATAAATAATATGATAAAGTAACATGAGATATGATAGATAAATTATCCATTAATTAATAATATGTCACTTAAAACGGTGTCTATATATTAAGAATACAAAAAGATTATTAATTTATACAGAAAAAATAACATTTATTTTTTCAAAACACACACAATAATGTATTTTAAAATGTTCCCAACAAATTAATCATGTAATTGACATAAAAGAAAATGTGGAGAGGATCATGAATAACAATTTAGTTACATGTTTCATTTTTTAAAACATGGATAAATTTTTTAAAAGTTGAGATATATGGAATAAAATTGATTTATGAAATTGTTTAATATCCTATTGTTTGTTTTTTGACGTCATGTTACACAATTAATTTTTTGATTCAATAACTCAATTATTTCTTTAGGATTATGATTTTAAAAACTGATCAAATTTAATAGATTGATACAAACATTTAATTTAGGACAGAGAAAATATTAATATGAAAATTTAAAATAATCTAGATTAACCCCTCAATAGAGTAAACTTATCTTAAACCCCAACATTACTGCACTCCATGCAAATAGATCCTTTCAAATCCCGCACACACAGCTGCCAAAAACGACGCCGTTGCTTGGTTCCCCCTTACCTTCCTTCCCTAAACCTCAACAAATAGAAAACCCTAGGTCCCGAGCATCACTGAAGAATTCGAAGGATGTCTTCGACGCTGTTGGAGGTGACTCGTGCGTCGCACGAAGAAGTCGAGCGGCTCGAGCGGATCATTGTGAAGGATCTCCAAACCGAGCCGCCGACGACCAAGGATCGTCTCTACCAAAGCCACCGAGTTCGCAACATGATTGAGCAAATCGCTTCAACCACTCACAAACTTGTAAAATTATTCTTGCGAAGCTCAATTTTTTAAGCTTTTTGTGTATTTAGTTTGATGATTGATTTACGGTAAATGTTTGTTTTTTGATTAGTAGATTGAAATTTACGAGGATAATGACAATGCTAGGAAGGATGAGATTGCGGCGCTCGGTGGACAGAGTTCCACGGGAGCCAATGTCAATGTTTTCAGTGCATTTTATGATAGACTGAAAGAGGTGCCAAATTCCGTGCTTTCTAATCACTATTGTTGTTTTTTTTTTTTACTGTTTTCTATCAGTGGATGTTGATGTTGATGTTGTGCACTGGTGGAATGTAGATTCGTGAGTACCACAGAAGGCATCCTGCTGCTCGATATGTTGACACCACTGATGAATTTGAACAGCTTCTTAAAGAGGAGCCGGTTATTGAGTTCACTGGAGAGGTTATTACTCTCTTTCTGTTACATTCTCATCTAATGCACTAGTACATTATGATAGCTGGATTCTGCTGATGTAGTTCAAATTTCTCTTATTTTTGTCTTATTTATCTAGGAAGTTTGCAGATTTGCTTTTATGCTTATAAAATTTCGGATTCATTTTAGGAAGCCTTTGGAAGATACCTTGATTTGCATGAATTATACAATGACTATATCAACTCCAAATTTGGGAAGCAAATCGAGTATTCTATTTACCTCGACTTATTTTTGCAACCAGAGAATGTACCCCGCAAGTTGAAGCTCACCAGGTAGCTATACTATTTACTACTTTTTCTCCATAAGATATGCCATTTATACTCTGCCATATATTCCACTTCTATTTCTGAATAGATTATTAGGGCCATTTGGTCCTCAAAGATTTTTCCATGTATATATTAATATGTTGGATTATTTTGTTTGCTTTAACAGGCAATTTAAAGAGTACATGCAAAAACTCCTGGAATATCTTATATACTTTTTCGAGCGTACAGAACCCTTACAAGATCTCGAGAGGATTTTTTCCAAGGTTTGTTGTTACATCTCCTATGATCCACCTTTCCGTTTTAGTTCTTTCTATCGTTATGTTCAACTTTGCCTTTTGTTCCCCTGCTTTCCAGTTCGAAATTGATCTACTAAGCACACCAAAATTAGTTGTTATACTGCTCTGTTTTGACGGCGTGTTAAAGTATTATTTTATTGACTTTTATGCTAGAACTGAAGGGAAACAATCCTCCTACTGATAGTGTACTTATTGGCTGAGTTCAGATTGAGTTCTTATTTTTCTCTATATCTGGCAGGTAGTTTCTGATTTTGAAGAGCAATGGAGTAATGGCCAGGTTGAAGGATGGGAGAATGAGGGCCAGGAAAATTCTGCCATTCCAGAACAAAATCAAATTATTGATCTTGATTATTACGGCACTGTCGAGGAGCTAATGATAGTAGGACCGGAGAAGTTGAAGGAGGTACTAATGGAAGAATTTAGTCAATTTTTGTGTATTGGCTTTGGAAGTGAAACATTATTTTCACTGAAAAAGCTAAATTTTTGAAAAAGACATTTAACCAGTTGCATGCTTGTTAGGCTGATGAATATTTCAATAAGTAGCTCCTTCTAATGCTTTCAACGAGTAAAAAGCAAATAAGCTTGTCTAACTGATCGTGATGGTGCATATCTGGTCCAATGTGATTAATTCCACTTTTCATTTTACACTTTCTAGTTTCTAGAGCTTGTGAAAGTGCATTTTATGAAATGTATTACTGACTGATACCCTAATTTGTAGTCATTGGCTGCCCTTGGATTGAAAACAGGAGGCACTGTGCGACAGCGTGCAGAGAGGATTTTTCTTACGAAGGTGAGAATACACTTTCTGATGCATAATATAAATGGACTTGTGCATGTTTACCATTGTACATATGTATGTGAGAAACTAAGGTTAGATGGCTATGAATCTTTTTCTCTCACATCCAAGTTTTTGTGTGCATTATTTTTAGAGGGTCTGTGCCTAACTTGATCCAATAGTCTCATCTTAGACACATCATGATTAAACAAACTGTGCTATATCTATACTACAATTACCTCATGAAGTAGCGGTTACGGGTTACAACTTTGGAACCTGGTGCTGGAATTTATCTGTCTTTGATCTTGTTGATTGTTTTCTGCTTCAGCATACACCCCTTGAGAAGTTGGATAGAAAACATTTTGCTAAGGGCTCACTTGGACCAGATAGAAATGGTGGAGCCGATACCCTGCGGCCAAATGAAGACGCTAAAGAGATTTCCTTGATGGAAGCCAAATTGAAAAAGTTATGTGACCTGTTGCATGAGGTAAGCATATAAATGTCTCTCACTCCTTTAATCCTCTCACCCTTCTCCATTTGATTTCTTTTTCCTTTTTTGGTGTTGGTTCTCCACTCTATTTCCCATGGTTGTGGTCATTTTACCAAGTTCTCCACCTTTTTCTGCGTTAAACTTTGTATGACTTGGAGACTGCAGAAATAAAATGTTTCTGAATTGATGACTTAATTTTATTTCTGGTATTTGACTTTGCAGACCATTGTGCGAACAAAAGAAAACATCGAGAAGAAACACGCCTTGACATATGATGAAATTGTACAAGAACGTGAAGAGGTACTGCTATTCAAGCTCTGCTAACCCGGATACTACTGGAATAAGATTATAAAAAAGATGGGCCAAGTGTAAATAAAAAGATGGTCTTAAGCGTAAAAAAAATGAGTGTAAAAAAAATGAAACAACTTACCCCCGAGACTATTAGTGCAGTTACTTTGTGTTTATTTGTGAATGTAATTTTTTTTATTGTATTATACCATCAGGATGAGGTGCAACCTGAATCTGAAAGTGATGACGAGGATCAGCAGATCTACAATCCCCTAAAATTACCCATGGGCTGGGATGGAAAGCCTATACCATATTGGTTATATAAGCTTCATGGGCTTGGTCAGGTAAATAATCTTCTACTCGTGTTGGAATTTGACGAATCTATGGTATTTTCCTCTTGCTATGGTTTTCCGGTGGTCTCTTGTGAAGCCTCTCTATTACTTGCTGTCGACAGATGTCAGTATACTAAAAGAATGCTCAGAAAATTTTGCTAGTTTAGAATATTTGAGCGAAGGAACTGGGATCAAACTATTCTAGCAGATCCCCATCCCCTTCACTGCAGTTAGGAGAAGGCAAAGAGGGCAGGTAAAAATAGAAGGAAAATAGATGAAAAATGGTGACAAACAGAGGTACCAATTAACAAAAGAAAATGTGGGAAAGGCGGGATGCTATAAAATAATGTCCTTGTGGAACCAAGAAAGCAAAAGAAAATAACGGACGATGGACCATTGTTGTTAATGTAATGCTAACCTCTTTCTAAATTTCCCTTGTTACTGAGTCTTGTTTCCTTATTGAGGGATATTAGTGGTTAGATAATAAGTTGGTTTTACTAACTTAGGCTGAAGTGCGAGACTTGTCGGTCATGGTTATTTTTCTACTGTTGGGTGGTCTTAATGGTTATTGCCCTTCGTCTTTGTATTTTGAGCAGTCTGGTACTGTGTTTGGCTTTCTGAACATATTAATTTTTGTTGATGAATTATTGCACGTTAACAGGAGTTCAAATGTGAAATACGTGGGAACCAAAGTTATTGGGGCCGTAGGGCTTATGAGCGTCATTTCAAGGAATGGAGACATCAACATGGGATGCGATGTCTTGGTATTCCAAATACGAAGAATTTCAACGAAATAACATCCATTGAGGTACTCTTTCTAGCATGCAATTTTGCTATCTTCATTTGTTGGAACAATGATCCTTGTAATCTTATAACTGGGCAATCTTATTTTGTAACACGTGTCTTATGATTGATCACTGTCTAAAATAATGTTGTGTAACACTTTCTGGTACTCATGGGTAACAATATCGATTCATGCACATAGGAAGCCAAACAGCTTTGGGAAAAAATCCAAGAAAAGCAAGGTGTAAATAAGTGGCGCCCTGAGCTCGAAGAAGAATATGAAGACAAGGAGGGTAATATTTATAACAAGAAGACATATACCGATCTACAACGTCAGGGTTTGATATAAGGGAGACAATCTGATGCAGCTACTGCCTTGTTTTCTTGGATTTCACGGTAATCGGTTTGGCAAGAATCGTCCATACTTGCTCTTTTGTAAAGCTGAATTTGCATATTGAGTTGATCGCTTATAAAACCTATTTGTAATGATATCATATTGATCGGTATAAATTGTTTTGGACTTGAATTTTGGCTGTGTTCAGCTTGATTGAATTCAACAGTGAAGACAATTTTGTAGTTTGTTTTCTTTTTCTAAATAATTTTTTATTAGATATAATCTTTAATAAACTAGTGTTGTATAATCATTGAACGAAAAATGTCAAAATAAATAAATAATAACTTATTGAGAAATTTAGATATAAAAATGTTGAATTTCCATGGAAATTTTTAATTGTAGAATCATTAGTCTAGTCCAGAGAAATGATCATGCAACACTACCTTAGACTTTTCTTCCATCAGTCCATTTTGATGACAATACCAGAAAAAATATTTTTGAAATTTAAAAATGTCGAGTTTCTCACCATAAAATACAAGTTTTTGGCTACCCCAAAAAGGTAGGTTTCCTCCACGGATTGGATAACATAACATTCATGAAGAAGTAACAGAGATTTTATTTACATATTTANAAAGAAACAAACTAGTCTACCAACTAATAGGTTTATGCATCCAGTTTATTAAGTACATCCTACCTAAGCTTCAAGTTATCATTCCACAGGCATAATTTACCACTTGGGACGCTTCTTTTCCCCTTCACAACGTCTAAAGATCTTCCACACCTTTATGCTTGTTCTTGTTTGTTGTCACTGTTTCTTGGAGGGTTCTATTTCTTCGGTCTTCGCAAATCTTCCACGAATTCTTGGCTGGCTGTCGGCCAACGCCTTCCTGCAAGCATACTGAAACAAAACACACAGTAAGTTTCAAGAGTGTAGATTTTAGTAGCCCAATTTTGAGGTACTGGTTGTTGTGAACTGACCTTGATTTTCCTGCCAAAGTTTCGCTTGGACTTCTTGCTCCGGTACCTGGAAAGTTTCTCCTTGCGCTCTTCAGACGTGTAACTACTCGTAATAGTTGGCATCCCCAATGGGGATTGTACGAGGTTTATATTACCATTACCAAGAGTCTGTCATAAAAACTCAGAATCAATGAACCGTGCCCCATCCTGTTGAAGAGGACACAAACATCTAAACCTTTCTTAGTTCGCAGACTTTGTCATAGAACTGTTGCATGCATATGGACTTGAATCATGAGAACAATTAGGGGAGAGATACTGTAGTTTTTGTGCATGTTTGAGATTTGATTAACTTTACAACGGCCACTTCTAGGATTTGGTTAACCTACAGAATGGGTACCACTGGATACTATTTCACATTTCCAATGGTTTAAAAAAAAACTAAATTAAGTTGCTAACAGAGTTGATGCATGATCATATAAGGCCAATCAGACTTCTTCCGTAATCTGATAAGAGACAAGATATTACTGAGTTTCCAGCTTATATTTTGACCAAACATTGGAGCCACATTTCTTGGGCTCTTAATCCTTTCTTATGTTTAGCAAAAGATTCTGTTTGGAACAAATCAATCTTATCGTGCAGCGAAAGAATAATGGAATAGTTGCTATGTATGAGTAGCTTGTAAAGAAGATAAACAAGAAAGTAAGTGATTTTGAACCTTTATGTCTCCGTCACTGTACGCTCTTCGCATCCCATATACAGCTCCAAAGTCCATAACAGGAAGATCTAGAAAATTTGGCCTCAATGAAGCCTCATGTACGTACTCCATTGAACTCAGACAGCTAGAACTAACACTCTTCTGGAATGAACCCTCGACGATGGAGATTCCATCTGTCTTCACAGCAGGAATTTCGATAATTAGGACATCAGATAGAGGCATTTCATTCCCTTCTTTGGCTAAAAGATCCTTCTTGCATTCGTAAAAAACATCACTGAGGAGCTGACCATTCTTGATGGATGATTCGATATCCGATGCAGTCAATGATTGAGGGGATATGATGTTTTCACCACAAGAAATCATTGAAATGGCAGCTGTCATTGGATCGATTCCCATCATTGGTTCTTCAATTACTGGTTCAGGAGCCTTGAAGAGATCCCCTTCTCCTCCCAGGTTGTAATCGGATATAGTGGAAGTCTGAATGAGACTATTTGTGATGCCCTATGTTAAATTTAGAGACAAGAAATTGTTGTGATAAAAAAATCGACTGGCGAGAAGCATTATAAAAGTTGACGGCCACTATATATTGCCACCTAGTCATGATTTTAAAAGCCAAGAAGCATCAACAAAATTTATATAGGTCACTACACATTCACACTTTCCAATTTCAGAACAAAAACCTTCTAAAACCAATACACATGTTCCGAATATTCGAAAAAGAAGCATTTGTCATTCCCTTGGTTTTCAATTTGTCAACTCTCACGATGTTCAAAAAGCCAAGATTCTAAAGCTATATGGTCGATAAGTTCTCCCTTGCACTCCATCTTATGACATCATCCAGCAGTGGTGCAACACCCAATTTTGTGGCATGGTCAGGTCTCACCCCTCGCATTTATTGTTTCTTTCAAGGAGGTGTAAAACCATTTCCTAAACTCCTCAATAGTGGCAAAGCTAAAAGAAAGGGACATGGGGGGATTATATCAAAATAAAAGTTTTTTAAATGAGACAAAATTTTGATATTTCCCAAATAAAACTCTGGGAAGAATATTGGTATGCCTCCACTGCCCACAACCAATGCTACAAGGATGTAACCAACATGAGTGTTCTACCCTTATCAACCCTGGAAAAATCCCTATTATCGGTAATCGGTTAGTTCGACCCTACCCTTGGGGAATACTTTGAGGTTGATCTAATGGTATTTGAAGGAGGCTACATCATTTTCACATGATGCAAAGCATTGATCCAGGTGCAATACCCCAAAGACAGGATCGAATAAATCCTGTCTCAACTCTCAAGCAAATGAAGAGAGCAAGGATAAAATAACCCTTTGTGAGGTAAACAACAAAGTTAGCCCAATGAATGGAAATCCATAAGGAAAATGGAAAACAGTTTATAGAATAACAACCACCAAAGGGTAGCTGAGTTTAGCTCATCTCTATCTTTTCCCAACTTTTTCCATCTTTAATCAGCTCAAGTGGGATGAAAAGTGAATCCACAACACATTACAAGATCAAAATCGACAAAAAAGAATTGTGTAAAATAAAAAGATCAGTCATCCCCTATTTTGCCTTTTTTGAATGAGAGAAGAATGGGGGCAGTGAGTGAATAACACGGAACCAATGATTACGATATTCTTTCCACATCTTCTTTCTTCTTTTTTCCCCTCCCATAAATAGATCCGAGCACCAAAGAAGAACTCAAATCACTTTCCGTTTTTGCTGCCTTTAATCCCATTAGAAACAAATTTTTTTTAAAATAAAACTCCAAGCTGTGAAACGAATAAATTATCACTCAATTAATTTTTAAACCAGAAATCCAAAGGGATTTGCCGTCCATTCACTTCAATAATTTCACAGGACCACAAATTAATAAAAGAAACATTCTGGAAGAAAGCCTTCTAATTTTCCCATTTTTTTCAATGACCGATTTTATTTTTTTTTATTTTTTATTTTTTGAAAACGTATACACTAGAACACCAAATCACTAACAACCCACCAAAAAATTGGATCTTGAACTGGAAAATAACATTCACCAAAAGACATAGAACCCACCTCAAGAAAATCCAATGAAGATCAGAAATGCAAATAAAAATAGTTTACACAGTCACGCAAAAGAAAAGAACCCCTCAAAACTCAACTCATTCTAATTTTGAAAAGAAGATTAATGTAGGCCAAGAAAAGAAGAAACGAGGAGATCACTTACCAATGAAGCATTTGAAGCATTGGATTTGTGTAAGCAGCAAAACTCATCATACTGCAGAACTTCTTGAGCAAAGTTCTGAAAGTACGGGGACATAAGCTCAGTATCTCCATACATTTAACTCACTTTTTCTTTGAAAACTGTCTCCTTTTGAAGATTACCGAAAGATGAGAAAAGCAGTGTTTAAAAATATATATAGAAAGAGAAAAATTTTAATGGTGGAAAGGCCTACTTATAGTGTATCAAACAGGGCCAGAGGGAAAAGGGAGGACAAAGTAGCAGCAGAAGCTGTGATTGAACAGTTTGCCTGAGAGAGATGAAAAAAGGAATTTGATTTTCTTGATTCTTCGGTGTCTGCATTTGCAACAGAGTATAAAATGTAGTTTTTTCTTTTAAAAAACACACAATTTAATCATTATTAAATATGTTGAAAATTATAAATTAGATGTCAATTATTTGTAAGTAAATTATAAGGTAATTATTTGTAAGATGATGATGTTTTGTGCTACAATGGAGACATCATCATAAACTTGATATTTTATCTTCAGGTGACTATAATCTATGATAATTATAATTAATTTCAATTAATTATTCCTCGATCATAAACTCAGAGATTTTATTGTCAGGTGATTATAATTTATCGACAATTATAAGTAATTTCAATTAATTATTTTGTAAAACAATTACAATGTTCATCGATTGGTAAAAATTTGTGTGAGACGGTCTCACGGATTGTATTTTGTGAGACAGATCTCTTATTTAAGTCATCCATGAAAAAATATTACTTTTTATGCTAAGAATATTACTTTTTATTGTGAATATCGCTAGGGTTGATCCGTCTCACAGATAAAGATTCGTGAGACCGTCTCACAAGAGACCTACTCTCACCGATTTGGTTGTTAAAAAAAACAAAAAAATTCAAACTCCATAATGTAGAGAGATGTAAATTTTCAAGTAATTCTTGAATATTTAGATTTTGAGTTAAGAAAGTTAAAATTTTGATAGTGAGATTTAAATAACAGAAAATATTTAATAAAATAAAAAAATTCAAAAATAAGTGTTTTTGGGGGTATAAAATAAGTTTTGATAGGGGTTGTTCGACTTTGGTTGCAGTCATAGTCACTAATAAAACTATTTTTTTTACAAATTTCTATTATGTTAAGAAAATAATAATGATGATAAAAATAAAATAAAATAAAAGTTTGTAATTATGATCCTAATGTGACGTCATTAAACTCAGTCTAAGAATTCCTCAATTTAAGTTGGCCTTTTTATTCTGACTTTTTGTAGAATGTGTGAGTTGAGACATAAAAATTACATACAACTTGATGATAATCTAATCTCCCTCCCTTAATCTAGTGTTATTTGTCTTCAAGACTAGTTTTTGGGAATGAAATTGTTCGGGAAAATTTCATGATACCACGAAGACGATGCTCTCGTTATGAAACAACAAATCGAAAATTATCTCGGAGTACTAAATCTAATAGTGTCTTCAAGAAAATTTTTGCTTTTAAATTTCATAATTTCCTAGTTTTTATGCCTTGTGATTTATCAATAAGTTTGGAGATTTCAAATATTTTTAAATAGGGATTAATAATGAGAAGTTTTCAAAATTAAAAATAACACAATAATGTGTAGCCATATTGCATGCGTAGAAGTGAAAGAGACGTTTAAGTAAACAAGGAAAGATAAACAACGACAAATTGCGAATCGGGACATTGAATCGTAAGGTCTTTTTATTAAAAAAAATGTGTTGATGAAAAATAATTTATTTGTTGAATAGAACTAATAATATAATTTACTTAAATTATATCTAAAAATCTATCTCTTTTTTTTTTTTTTTT
>NC_133308.1:22155642-22159148 GCF_012295235.1 Primulina huaijiensis | reverse complement strand
TTTTTTTTTTTTGTTTTATTTAATTAAACAAATTGATTTCCTTGTATATGTTTATATCAAAATTGAAAATTGTATTTTTTTTTGTATTAATGTTTGTTGTTATTCGGAAATTATGGTTGAAAATATTGGAGCACCGTTTTCACACTCAATGAGTAGCAGAAATTTAAATTTTTTTGTTTTGACATTCAAAATTTTCCTTGAACGTCATATGATTTAAAACATTCATAATGTATTTAAATCTTATTTACATTTGCGTATATAACGTTAGATCCAACTATTCTGTGTTTTAACTAGATATAACTCTTTTTGTAAATCCCTACGAATGGATCTTCTCTTTTCTTCGATCGTCTAATCATGTCCACGGTCAGAAATTTTGTTCTTCGTATAGATCGCACTAGATATTTAAATGAAGTTTGCATCGAGATGGATCGCCGAAATTTCAGAAATCCAGCAACGATGCGACGGCGTCGGGTTGCGCAATGGAATAAGGTGGCCAAATTTTTTCTTTAAAATTTGAATTGGCTGAAACTCTATGTGAGGAGGAGAGAACGATAAAAAAATTTAGTGGGCGATATTTTCGTGTTAAAATTTTGTTATTTCATATAACTTTTAATTAAATATTTATAAGTTCTGATTTATGATCAAATTAGGAATCATACTTGGATCAGGACATTTTTTTTTCATTATTTAAAATCTCTCATTATTGTATTTTATACTCTTGAAAATATTATGTATAATCAAATTATTATCATCACCTTCACTAT
This sequence comes from Primulina huaijiensis, assembly GCF_012295235.1. Lineage (NCBI taxonomy): Eukaryota > Viridiplantae > Streptophyta > Magnoliopsida > Lamiales > Gesneriaceae > Primulina > Primulina huaijiensis. The sequence goes on along the minus strand of NC_133308.1, from coordinate 22,158,384 downwards.
CGTCAATGGTTTCAGGATACAGTTAGTCATGAGTTCTTCATGTGATTCAGAATAATATTTATTTCTATTCGGACTTACCCTAATTAGTTTCGTTCTTTTCATCAACTCTTTGATCAAGAATGTCAGAACTCAAGTATGATCACACTCATCGGATCATGATAAAAGTGTATAGTAGAATCAGCTCACGATTTCCTAAGTATCAATGATAGTACTTGCAAAAATCTTATGTTAAGGGTAGAGTACGATCCCTTCAACTCATATATTTCGATCGAAACTGCAACCATTTGTATATCGAGAGTTGCAAATGAATTCGATAATGATGTGATATATCTTTGAGTAATAATAGTGCAACTAGGAAAATCCCATTCCTTAAACTACATATATTGCTCTGGTCAGAGACTCCTTGCACTACTAATTTATCATATCACAAAAGATATTTTCACCCATAAACGAGCGGTGAATATATGACACAATGCATTGGTTTCTACATATTTTGAAATTACATTCAACCTCGTCAGCTTATGACCATTAATGGAGTCGGTAAACAGATCAAAAATTAATGAATGACATTAGCATATTTTTCAAAGTCAATTTCCTTGAGGCATAAGGAAATAATTAAAAACATTTCCAATATTTCTTGATTCTACACTCTCTTAATATTGGAAATAATTAGGTTCAATTATGTTTTTTTTTTTAAAAAAAAATTGCTTGAATATATTCTACGCGTACATACATTATTGTTTCTAGAGATTTACATTAAATTTCGCCTTCGATCCGATTATTGTTTCTAGAGATTTACATTAAAACTCGCATTAGCAAATTTGTCTCTGATTTATATAAATAAATATAAGGCGAACTATATTATCATACAATAAATCATTTTTTTTTAGAGAAGTCATGGCTTCTTGTGTTATAAATTTATCTGCATTGCCAACTATTTTATTTATTTATTTCAGATGGCACATGAATTTTATGCTATAACTTACCCAAAAAATTATTTCGAAAAGGTACTTCATTGGAATTTTTTTTAAAAAAATTATTTGATTTATTATATAAATATAATTGATGTGATGTCACACATGCATCTCACATTTCCGGTTTTTTATAAATAATTTTTAAAAAATAAAAATTTCAAAATTAATGTCGCCACAAATTAATTTCTTCCAAAATGGACAGAGGACTGTAGCATCCTCTACTAGCTTTTAAATTTTTTTAATCATTATTTTTTATTTAAAACTTTGACATATCTTTTTTAAGAATATTACTCAAGAACAAGTCAAAAATGAGAATTGAAGTTTTCGTAATTTAAAGAATAGATCATCTTAAAACGATGGACCAGTTATTTTTTTTCAAATAGTTTTTTATGTGTAAAATATTAGGTAATTTATATTTTTTTTAAAAAAAATGAAGGTGTGTAAGTGTGTCAATCCAATTATTTTTGTATTTTTTAAAATTAATAGATCTGAGCTTCAACTTCAATTTTTTGTTTGTGGGTTAATTTGAAAGTTGAAACATATATCATTTTAAAACGATGAACCGATCAACTATTTAAAAAAATTATTTACTTTTAAAATATTTAAAAATTTATCTTTATAAAAAAATGTGTATTTTTTAAAAAATTTTAAAATCTTCTATTTATTTTAATATACATTGATTTAATTTTGAAAAACAAAGGAAAGTATGCGTATGTACGTCTACTTATTTTTTATTTTATTTTTTTACTAGTAATATGATTGATAATAATAACAAATATTTAACAAAAACAAAAAGAGCACAAATTCAAAAAATTTCATACGAAATTCAAGAATTTACATATTCCAACTATTATTATTATTTTTTATTATTCATATTATTCTTAAAATAATTTTAATAAATAAGTGGATCGATACACATAAACTTTTTTTTAATTTTTCGAATAAATAAAAATAAGCGGATTGACTAAAATAATATTAAAAAGTAAGTGGATCGATACACATACATTTTTCTTTATTTTTTTTAAAAATACATGAACCAACATAATATGATTGATAAAAAAAAATAGTCGGAATATGCAAATTCTTGAATTTCGTACGAAAAATTCTTGAATTTGTGCTTTTTTATTTTTTATTTTAAATATTTATTATTATTAATATTAATCATATTACTAGCAAAAAAATAATAAAAAATAAGTAGACCTACACACACAATTTTTAAAACTAAATCAACATATATTAAAATAAATAAAAGATTTTTTTATAAAAAAAATTAATAAAATACACATTTTTTCTAAAGATAAATTCTCTAATATTTTAAAATAAATAATTTTTTTAAATCGTTGATCGGTTAACCATTTAAAGTGATTTATGTTTCGAATTAGTCCACATACAAACAATGAAAATTGGAGCTCAAATTCATTAATTTTGAAAAACGTAAAAATAATTGGATCGACACATACAGACTTTCATTTTTTTAAATATAAATTATCTAATATTTTACAAATAAAGAATTTTTTGAAAAAATAATTGATCCTCCATTTTAAAATGATATATCTAATAAATTATTGAACGTTTCAACTCTGATTTTTTATTTGTTGTCTCGACTCTCATTTTCTTAAACAAAATGTGTGTCAAAGTTTTAAATAAAATAACAATTATTAAAAAAAATAAAAAAAGCTAGCAGAGATGCTTTTTGTGGCGTCCGCCTATAGTGATGGAGTTTTACTGTATTTTTTGATTTTAATTTTTTGTTTTTTAAAATTATATA
>NC_133308.1:22110908-22154746 GCF_012295235.1 Primulina huaijiensis | reverse complement strand
ATATAACCCATCATTTCCCTTTTGTTGTGAGCGATAAATCTCATCTTTTTATGGAAGGACCATGCACAAAGATAAGTAAGATATGTCACTTCCCACCATGCCCAAATGCCAAATTTATTAATAATTGGAAACAGACAAATTGAATTAATAATATAATACTTGCTAGTATTTGGTCATACCTATTACATGTTTCGATTAGAAAATTTATAATTTGATATTATATCATAATTTGACATTACAATGTTATCTAAATTTGTTGAACAAGCATTTAAAAAAAATAAAATAAAATAATTGTGTGTTTTTTTTAATGAAGTAATTCCATTAAAAGAGATAAAAAAAGTTACAAATACAAGTACACTGGACATCTCCAGGAGATACACATAAAATCGAAACAGTGCAATCTACCTACGCCAAACTAGAAAACAAATCAGAGGAAGAAGGTAAACATTTGTAAGTATGAATCTGAATCTTCCTTATTATCCCTTCAACCTGCGGTTTTTCAGCTTCAAACAGTACTTTGTTACACAAAATCCAGACATGGTAAATTGTCGCTACAAGAGCCGTGACTCTCATTCTATTCACCGTAGACTTCCCTCTGTACGTCTCTCGAAAAGCTTTCAGAATCGATGTTGTGGTACCCATAATCTTCTTCATTCCTAGCCACTGCCGCACACTATCCCAATTCAGTTTCGAGATCCTACACTTAAAGAATAGGTGTGCGTTTGATTCCTTGAATTCTTGGCAAAGCACGCATTGTCTGTCTTCAACAAACCCAAGTCTATCACATGTTAGCAACTTGCGATGAACAAGCAGCCATAGCACAATGCGGTGCTTCGGAAAAATGCAACCTCGGGACAATATGTTATTCCAAAGCCATTTACCTTTAACTTCTACAAAATAAAATAATTGTTGAGCAACAGTATTATGTCATATGTAAAACATACGTGTCATATGAACTATTATAAGTGATCGACTCTGGTTACATAAAAGTACATATTTAAGACACAAAATTTAAGGTCTGGGAATCTTACATGATATTTAGTGGATAATATCGAAGTTGTTTATTTATTTAAAACACTGATCATAACCTAATACATTATTATATTTTTTTACGACGTTGAAACCCACCATTATTATCTTTGAGTATATATTGAGTAAAGTCTCGAGTTAAAAAAGTAGTATGCAAATCACGTTAGTCAGGTAAATCTCATTAGGTAAACCATGTGCGACGGACTTGTTCGTGAAAGTTTTGGTGGAGAATCGAAGTCACAATCATTGATCAAATGATCACATATTTCAAATTGGATAACATGTTAGCTAAATGTTGTTGTAATCAAGATAACATGTTCAATTCAAATAGGATAATTTTCAAATTTACCGCTTGCTTTCTTGTGTTGTACTTCACATAATATATGACATTTTTTTTAAAAAATTACCATCTAAATCGATGTACAATTAAAGAATATGAAAATTAGGAATTTCATCTACTTTTTAGGTTCCCAATCAATGGAAATATTTTGTCAAGAAGTGAACAAACATAATTGAGAAAATGAGAAAAGAGGTTAGGGTCTTTTTCTTCGATGAACGAGACATTTATTATTAACAGAAGACAAAAATGTATGAACCCACTTATGTTTGTCTGATACATCGCCACACCACTCCCAAAATCTCATCAATTATTGACTTCTATAGTCGTTCACGACGGCGGGATATAGAGGGCAAGTCCACCATTATTATTATTATTATTATTTTCAAATATTTTCCCCATTTTTTTATTTTCAGTAAATTGTCTTTAAATCTCAACCAAATCGGTACAAAATATATTTATATATAAGAGTTTTCAATACCAACTATTTATACAAAAACATGTGTTACGTATATAAAACTTTTTGATGTAAATGTGATATCTCTTAAACTGAAGAGTATGTCTCTTGTTAGACGGTCTTACGAATCTTTGTCTGTAAGACGGGGGTAAATCATATCGATATTCACAATAAAAAGTAATATTCTTAGTATAAAAAGTAATTCTTTTTCATGGATGACCCAAATAAGATATTCGACTCGCGAAATTGATCCTTGAGATCGTTTCACAAGAGTTTTTGTGTAAACTGAAAGTGTGAATCCTGATATTATATCGAATTTGAGACAACCGGTACAAAGCAGGGCATATTCCAAGTCCAATCATATATTTATTGAGAAATTTCAATTCAATCAATGGTGTGAGTAGGTATGGTGAGAAATAAATACATGAATGTTTAAGTACCAATTATGTAACCTGACATGGAGTTTTGTTTTGTTTTTTTTGGAAAATTATTCTTTGAAGTTTTTACTCTCTAATATACTAAAATTACCCAGATTGACTAAAACATTCTTTGTTTATACACTTTTATTTTCTTAATTTGTGTGAAATAACAAATGGTCTATATATTTTTTAACAAAGCGATTATATATTTTTTGGTGAATTGAAATTTATATACATATGGATTCTTCTTTTAAATTACATTCAATGGTAAAGTTAATTTAGAAAATAAATGACAACCAAACTGAATATATTTGAGATTCATTATAAATATCAACAAAAAAAAAATTAAATTGACCGAAAGTGAATTGAAATTCTTGCAACCTAAATTTATCCAAACAATCTTGGTAGAAGGGAATAAACATTCACATCTCCAATCGCAACAGTAGAAAAAAAAATGTATTCACTAATATTTGGTAGAAATAGCGAGTGTACGTATAGAGATTATTTTTTCTTAAGGACTAAAGTAGTTTCATTATATTGGGTGAAGAGAACTAAAAAAAAGTTCTATTTATGATCGGGGAATTTGTCGGGTACTTCAACTTCTTGGTTCTAGGTGTATGCTTTGAAGTTGAACCAAAAATAAAAAATAAATTATTTGTCGCATTTAATTAAATTAGTTCATTATTTTGAGTGCTATCGGGTGAATTTTCTTTCAAGAGAGACGATGATTGTTGCAAATAAAATTAAGTGAATAATTTTTCCGAATTTAGTGCATTGAATCTTCTACTTCGCTCGTGGGATGTAAATTCTAAACAACTACAAAGCAAATATATATTATATGCATTTGTCCATCCGCACTTATAATTTTATTTAGTGTTAGGGGAAGACAAGGACATGTGAGAAAAATTTAGACTTGTTTCTTTATAATTGAAGTGCAGCAAGCAAAAAAATGACTGCAAATTATATTTAACATATCTCTATTTGTCTCTGTTTTATGTACACATGCATGGACATGTTCGCAGCACACATACATAGAGGACAACTTACCCGTCAAACCTTTTTGTCCGAAAGGCTGACACTTCAGCGTTTTCTGGGGTATGATGGCGGATAACGCATTCTTTTAGGGTGAAAGAAAATAACCAAATAGTTGTAAAATAATCATATATTGCCAACAGAGTATAGAGTAAGAACTCGAGTAAGCTCAAATTTTTTTTTTTAAATTTTCAGACCAGTTACTCAAAAATGGATGACAAACAAAACGAGAGCTGCTTTAACCACACCACATATCCTTTTCACAGCAACCAGACAGTCTCGACTCTTTTTAGTTGATCTTTGCCCGCGAGAAGTCCATCTCCGGATGCTGAAAATTATGCAAATTTTTAATCAGTAAGTTTCTTTGAGTTCAAAAGTGGGAAGTATATGAAAGGTTATGACGTGGTCGACAATGATCATCTAGTGTCTACCTCAGACATGAATTTCTTCAATATATCTTGTTTCTGCATTTCATCGCTCGTTGGGAGGCCCATTTGTTTCTGCCGTTGGTCAAACTGCAGAATAAATTTTTAAGACACAAAGTAAAAGTTGAAAGGTTAGTAATCGTAGGAAGAATTTTGAAGACTGAACAAGTATGTAGGCAGAGACTGCATATGTGTCCAGATATCATAAAAAGAGACAGACCTAAGCACAAAAGCCATTTAAACAGAGAGGGTGTCGTTTTACACGATATGCAATGGCACATAAAACGTGTCAAAACCTTTTTGAATGATCAAACTGTGAGATCCAACACTCGGAATTATTCAGTAAATTGGCAACCAAGTTGAACCTGGAATCTGTGAGGTGCAGTTGCTCCACTTAAACTATACCCTCTCCCTTCTTCCAAAAGAATGGGAGGTGGTCCTAGGTTTGGCATATCTCGCAAGGGGTCTGGCATATTTGTAGATCATAAATAGTGGGTTTTAGGGGGAGACTTGCAAAATATGACTGGTTAATAGACATCATAAGATACTTAAACCAAGTAAATTAAAATGGGAAGACAAAGATGGTAAATAATCTTTGGGTCAAAATGCATCAAAGCGAGCCATGGCAGATTGTTAATTCAAAATATGTTGCCTCTATCACTCCATGGGGTACTAACTTGCGCACCAGTCTTACAAGTCAAACCAACACAAGTAGAAACCAACCAACTAGCTCAAGTGGTAGTGTCACTGGGTTTTCAAGTAAAGGTCATCTGTTAAAGCCATAACACAATCAGCTTACCATCATTTTCTCTACTGTTGACCGTGTTTCTGGGTCCAAATCAGACAACTTGCTGTTTTCAGGTTCAACTTTCTGGGTGTCAACCTCTGGCTCACCCTTCACCAAGTACTTCCACCATTCCATCTGGTTCTGTTTTGTTAGGAGAATGGAGATAGATTTTTGGTCCTCTGCAAGAATTTAAACTATCAATTGGCTGCTGGTTGGAAGTTATCGAACACGTAGCATAAGTGATAAACCACAAGAACATCATATATGTAAGCTGTATTGCCTACCTAAACTCCAGAAGCAATCCTCAACTTTGACTGGATGAAACAGATCTCCCTGCAGATGGATAAAACGAGAATAAGTACTAAGAACGACAACAATAGCCAATCAGGATAGACATGCAACAAAAAGCATGAAGACACACTTACTTCAATCACTGGGGGTTGACCTTTGAGCCCAACTTTAATATATTGTTTCTTTATTTCACAAGTAATAAATCTTGACTTCGTACCAGAAGGAACAGGAACAGTAATGTTAACCTCCTGAAGAGATTGACCCCAAGAATACTTCTCCATATCGAGGCCATTGCCCTTGTTAGGTGCTGCTCAGTAATAAGTATGCTATTAGCAACCAAGACAATATCGTTTCATAAAAATAAGAAAATTATTAAAACTGTAGAGTAAAGACTACATAGAGCATGTGAATTTATACAAATACAGCAAATTCAAGGAGAATTTTATCTCCTCCAACCCATGTTCACAACACAAACATTCAGATTACGTACTGACATTTTAATTCAATATGCGACTGAGATACAAGTAACTATACTTTTTGTCTTATCTTACTCAAAAAGTCCGATCCCATTTGAGGTAAAAAGGACTCTTTTCAGTCCAAAAATGCAAATAAACACATCATTATGTACCATTTCATCCCTGCTGCAATCAGAGGCAGACCTAACAGAGGCGATATCAATTATCAACCACCCCTCCCTGGAAACCCTGTGTCCACCCCTGGATGCAAAAATCCCCCTCATGTGAAGCTCTCTCTAACTGTTATCTTTTTCCGAAATATGTTAAATCTCTACAGTTCAATTCAATTCGAAAAACAAAAAAATAATACTATGATCATAGATCAGTTGAATAGACTCAGCTCTTAGCCTTCTTAAACAGCTATTGACCAATTAGCAAAATTCACCTACTCCATCAACTCTTATCTGTTTTTACTAAACGAGTATAGCAGAATATCGAAAAGATCTCCGTAAAAACAAGACACCAAAGACAGCACCCCGGATAAAAGCTAAGATAAATCCAAAATCACCATGTCACGCACAAGAAAAGGTATAATGAATTAATAAAAAATACCAAACCACGCAAAGAAACGTTTTTAAGCAAGAAACCAAACAAAAAACTCCTTAAAAATGAAAAATACAAAACATGAAGTGAATTTGTTGCATGAACAAATCAACAATAGACATACCTCGAGAGCCTTTCCCCTCTTCCACTTTACCCTCAACCACTTTCTCCTCCTTTTCCACAGCCGGTGGAGGCGGAACCGGTGATGCCTCCTTAATCTTTTTCTCAACCTTGACATTCCCTTCAGCTTTGACTTCTTTCCTCTTCTTCCCCTCCGCCTCCACTTTATCTCTCACCATTCTCACCACCGCATTCACATCACTCACCAGCGAATCGCTCTTAAAAAAATCGCTCTCCTTTGCGACGAACTCGAAAACCTTCTCCAAAAACCCCAACGGATTCGATGGGTCCAAAGCAGCGTTAAACGGCTTCGTTGGCGGCGGCGCCGATGTCGTTAGCTTGCTGTTATTGTCCTCTTCAAATTCCGAGAGTATAGCCATTGATCGATTAGAATCGAGAATTAAGTAAAAATCTAAGTTAGGGTTCTACGAATCTGTGATTTAGCTTGAGTGGCTTGGAAACAGAAATGACGTTATATATATAGAGAGATATATATAGCTTTGACTCTGAGAAGGTCAATCGAACTTCGGATGCCTTGGGAAAATTCTGGAAGATAAAATGTGGGCTTGAAGTCCACTTAACGCAGGCCCAAACTTAATTCTTTAAACATTTGGGCTTTGTTTCTGGAATAATTTTTAGTTTTGGAATGAGGCTCAGTTTCCATTTTTTTTAATCAAATTAAGTTTTTACTTCGTTGCATTATTCTTAATCACACAAATTCTCCATTAAGAAGATTTAAACATCTCGTGAATTTTCCTGAAAAAAGAGTAATTCGAACATACTTTCATAAAGTAAATTATTGCAGTGGATTTTAGGAAGGGGAATAAGGGATTTGTCCGAGAGGGCGTCCAAGAGAAGACTAAAAAACGCGAAGAATGATGGATTTTTTTCTGTAATTATTGACAATGTTAGAGAAAAAAATATTGTCCTCGAGCGAAGGATTTAGAACTTGCGAAAACTACGAGCAAGAAACTATTAAATTTAGGGGAACGACTTTCCTACTCCGAAATAGATTATTTTGATCACTATAATTTTTATTAGCATAAAATATGATATATCGGTAAGAGTTCGGGTCATTATTGGACTCAGACGTAGGGGTAGAAACTCAGGCAAGGCCAGCCCAAAACTATACCGGGAGTCTTGGGGTGAGAATTAGCCCCGATGATGTCAACACTTATCCGAGATCAGAAGCTCTACCTCGGTCACGTAGTCACCCGGAAAACCCATTTGGACAAGGAAAGAGTACTCTGTTTTTATTAACCCGAGCTTGCACTAGCTCGGGTATCTTACCAAACCGTTACAGGTTCACACAAGATTGGATCCATATCTGACCCTAGGCAACGTAAGAGGACTAAGTCAAAATGATCGTGGACTTTGTCCACCGAAAATCCAGGGCTCCGTTCTCACCCCACGTTTACAGAACCATGCAAAAATCATAACATGGGCCACATTCTCACACCTTATAAATATCTCCAGCACAAGTAAAATCAAAGTGATGAGTCATGATCACTAGCACTCATTATATTTTTATTTATATTGCATTTTCTTTCCTTTGCGTATTCAATTGACTGACTTGAGTTTTGGAGTTGCTACTCCGAAAAACCTTCTGGTGCCCCACTATCGTGTTTTTTTTGTGTTTAGGCTATATATACAGGGTTCCTCGCTCGGCCATCACTGCGTATAAGGAAGGACATTTCCTCAGCCATATAAATTGTCCACCCGAGCTCACCCAATTTACCCGGGTTTCATTATTGGCGTCGTATGTGGGAAATCGATCTATAGAAGTGGATATGATTTTCACACGAAAATCATTGCAAATGAATCACCATGAAAGGGAGACTGCTAATTAATTAACTCCCCAAGGCAATTCGCCCCATAATAACCCGTAGCAAAACATCATTGTTGCTCCTGAATAGCTAGCCTAGTGGATCGCGGTGGCTGTTCAAGAGGTCATGGCCAGAAATCTACCCCCAAATAAAAATCTCCGACGAGAACAAGAGGAGTCCGAAAACGAATCTCATCCGCGGGACCAATCTAAAAAGAATGAAGAGAGTGTCCAGGTCGGTTCTATGACCACCACCATGGCCAAGGAACTAGAGGAATAAAGTAAAGGAGATGGAGGGCCGTACCGAGTCAAAAGAATGTTCTTTTTTCCTCTTGGATAGTGAACGAGCCTCAGCTCATTCACTACAAGTCGGCCTAGATCAAAGAATAGGATGGAAACGCTGACCCAGAGAAGCGCTTGGACCGGTTCGAGAATGTAGCCATGTTGAATTGTTACAAAGACAATTAAGTGTAAAGATTTCCCACCACTCTGGTGGACTCAGGCCAACGCTGGTTTGAGAAGCTAAAGCTTGGGAGCATCCGTTCCTTTGAGGACTTCAGGTGCACTTTCTTGCACCACTTCAGAAGCAGCAAGAGATACAAGAAGACTGCTTTTAAATATGTTTCAATTAAAGCATATTGGGGATGAATCATTGAGAGCATACATCCGTCAATTTAATAAAGTCGCTCTGGAAATACCATCACGTGCTCCTGAGATCAAGATTATGACCTTCACTCAGGGGCTTCGGGAATGGGATTTCTTCTGGTCACTTGTGAAAAATTTGCCCCAATAATTCGAAGATCTGTTGTTCTGGGCGAAAAAATACATCAACATGAAGGAAGTCCATAGACAAAAAAAAGAGGCCCAGAAAAAAAAGAAAAAGGAGATAGGGCCGGCAAGACAGAAGACCTGCCGTAGAAAAGAAACCTTCTCGGGCGTTTTCCTCAATACATGCCCCTGAAGGTCTCTCGAGAACGGATTGCATATTTGTGATGAAGACAAGGATGTACTACAACCCTTCTGCCCCCACCAAACCAGCAGATGACCACCAAATTTTGTACTTTTTACCAAGAAAGTGCCCATGACACCAGCAAGGGGTAGGAGACTGAAGTGAGCTCATTCTCTACCAAGCCCGATCCAAGCCAAACCTTCTGCACTCCCATGGGGACCCAAGAACTCAAGGCTCACCCTACCCTCGAGCAACATAGATTTTCAGACTTGAGCGTCGGAGTAACTATGCTAAGAAACCTTATGGTGCCACTAACGTGTTTTGTTTTCATGTGTCCAGGCTATATAGACATGGTCGTCACTACCTATAAAGAAGGACAAATACCTCATCTCAGTAAATTGTCCACTCAAGCTCATCTAATTTACACATTCTTTATCAAAATAGATTTGATTTCAGATCGCATATGATATTAAATAGTTTCTACCTTTGCTGGTACTTCTTCGAAATGTACAAGACTTCTTAAATTATACATGTTATTGCCATTGACATCAAGATTTAATGTTTGGAACAAGATCGATCTTGAGTAACTCCATACTAATTATATTCTTATAAAAGTTTCTTATATGTATACTAAACTGAAAATTTGACGAGAAATAATTTGCATAGACTTGTAAATAAAAAAATTGTACCAATTTTGGGCTGGGGGAAGGACAGAAGGAAAACATGCACATGTCAGCAAATCTATTCTTGTTGACTTTGAAATGATTTCGGATGTGGGAAAAAATTTAATAATGAAAATAACTTTTTCCAACGAGGAGCCATTCTGTCGACAGATCGATAGCTTATGTATCTTAGAATTTTTTTTTATCATTTTCAAAATATTGATATATAAAAAGTATGTATGGATCTGAATCAATTGTTGAATATTTATATATTTTTATATAAAATAATTGATTATATAAAATAGATGTCTTGTTTTTTTTAATGAAAATGTCTTGGTCGTTCAGTTCTTATCATACTTAAGCAAATGTTTTGGTGATTTCTGACTTTCATCATCGATGCAAATAATTATTTTCAAGTCTATTTCTTTATTTACTTTACACTTTTATTCCAAAAGAAAATTATCGTCGATAAACTCATTGTGTGTTATGTTTTTAAAAATATTCATCTCCTGATCAGTATTTTAATATATAAAAAAGATCATTTTTTTAAAAAAATACAGTTAGGTTTTTTTTTTAATAAAAAAAATCGTCCTTTATCAAATATGAGACAGAATCAAACGTAACGGGTAAATTTGCGTATAATATTGCCACCATCCCAATCCATACAGTGAAACAAAATAATCATCTCTCCGTCTCGGAAGAGGTCATGATTCAAGTTCTGAGTCTCTCGACCGTTGCTGATTTGGTATGCGGATAATAGATTTCTCTGTTAGAAATTTTTCTAAAAAATCATGTTTCTGCACGTATATAAACATGATAAAACTATATGCGGAAGCGGATCGAGAATTCCCTCCGGCCATTGAAAATTTTTGATTTCTCTGAATTCCTTATGATTGAAGCCTTCTAAGCACTTCACGTTCTCCGTAAATGGTGTATATTTTTTCTGAGATGTGTGTGCTTAGGGACCTCAATCGTCTCTATTTATAGGCGTTTTTTCATACCATCGATGAATGTATCGGGAGCCGAGATTCAGAAGGAGAATCGTGTACGCATCTAAATTTTCTTGACCGTCGCCAATATCAATTTGTACACGATTCTTCTTTAACATGTGTCACGTTTTTCTTACATTCTCCCACTTGACACATATATCTCTTTTACCATAGGAGAAAACAAAATACATGAATCATGGCAATAGTTCCTCTACAAATGAGTATTATCTTCCATGTATCACAATGCATTATGTATCTCAAACTGTATAACTTAATGAATAAACCTTATGTTTATTCGAGGTCCAACTTTATTGATATTTCTCAAATCAATGAATGTGTACACAACAAATATGAGAAAATATCACATCATAGTTTCATTAAATTTGTTCTTACAACAAAATTACATAAAGGAACCAAGTCTCATTCTTTCTGTATGATCCTTAAATTTCAATGGTGGCATGCCCTTAGTTAAAGGATCCGCAATCTTCAATTCAGTGCTAATGTGCTCGATAAGTAACTTCTTATCTTTAACACGTTCTCGTATGGCTAAATATTTAATGTCGATGTGCTTGCTTCGACTACCACTTTTGTTATTTTTAGCCATAAAAACAGCAGCTGAATTGTCACAATATATTCTTAATGGCCTAGATATAGAATCCATAATTCTAAGCCCTGAAATGAAACTCTTCAACCATACACCATGTGAGGTTGCCTCAAAACAAGATACGAACTCAGATTTCATAGTGGAAGTAGCAGTTAATGTCTGCTTTGCACTTCTCCAAGATACAGCTCCACCAGCTAGCATAAAAATATATCCTGAAGTGGATTTTCTTGAATCAATGCAGCCAGCGTAGTCTGAATCAGAGTAGCCAATTACTTCCAAATTCTCAGTTCGTCTGAACATAAGCATATAATCTTTGGTCCCTTGAAGGTACCTCATTACTTTCTTTGCAGCTTTCCAATGGTCTAAACCTGGATTACTCTGATATCTTCCCAACATCCCAACAACAAATGCAATGTCAGGTCTAGTGCAAACCTGAGCATACATCAAGCTTCCGACAGCAGAAGCATAAGGAATGTTTTTCATTTGTTCCCGCTCTAGATCATTCTTTGGGCATTGGCTCAAATTGAATTTATCGCCTTTCACAACAGGAGCTATACTTGGTGAACAATCTTTCATCCGATATCTCTCTAAAACTTTGTTGATATAGGTTTCTTGAGACAGACCTATAATACCTCGAATTCTATCTCTATGTATCTTAATGCCAATGACATAAGATGCATCACCCATATCCTTCATATCAAAATTTTTAGAGAGAAATTGTTTCACCTCATATAACAAACCCTTATCATTGGTTGCAAGTAATATATCATCCACATATAGAATAAGGAAACAAATCTTGCTCCCACTGACCTTCTGGTATATACATTGATCCATGAGGTTCTCAACGAATCCGAATGAAGAGATAACATCATGAAATTTTAAATACCATTGACGGGAAGCTTGTTTCAATCCATATATAGATTTCTTAAGCTTACAAACCAATTGCTCACCATTACTAGAGAAGAATCCTTCAGGTTGTTTCATATAAACCTCTTCCTCTAGTTCTCCATTGAGAAAAGCTGTTTTCACATCCATTTGTTGCAAATCTAAGTCAAAATGTGCAACTAATGCTAGAATGATACGAAGAGAATCTTTTTTAGATACAGGAGAAAAAGTCTCCTTATAATCGATTCCTTCTTGTTGAGTGAATCCTTTAGCAACGAGTCTTGCTTTATACCTTTCAATGTTGCCTAATGAGTCTTTCTTTGTTTTGAAGACCCATTTACATCCAATGGCTTTTACACCATCAGGCAACTGAACAAGATCCCAGACTCCATTAACTGCCATAGAATTCATCTCTTCTTTCATAGCATTAAACCATAGTTTTGACTCATTACAATTCATGGCTTGTGAAAACGTTTCAGGATCATTTTCGGCTCCGATGTTAAAATCCGATTCTTGTAAATACACAACATAATCACTAGATATTGCTGATCTTCTTATTCTAGTAGATCTCCTAAGGTTGTTTGGTTGATCAACAATTTCTTGTTGTTCTTCATTAACAACTTGATCTACTGGATTTTCATCAGCAATTTGTGGAACTTCATTAACTGGTTGTCTAACACCCATTTGGTCTTGAGGGGTGTGAATAACGACCAATCTGTCCATTGAATAAGAGGGTTGTGCATTAATGTGATCATTCTCAAAAACTATGTCATGATCACTCCCACTAATCAAGTCATTTTCAAGAAATTTTGCATTTCTTGATTCCACAATTCTAGTGTTGTGAGATGGACAATAGAATCTGTACCCTTTGGATTTTTCGGCATACCCAATGAAATATCCACTTATAGTTCTTGGGTCCAGTTTCTTTTCATGTGGGTTGTAAACTCTTATTTCAGAAGGACAACCCCAAACGCGTATATGTTGTAAACTCGGTTTCCAACCTTTAAATAACTCAAATGGCGTCTTTGGGACAGCCTTGGTTGGAACTCGGTTTAATATATACACAGCTGTCTTAAGAGCTTCAGTCCACAAAGATTTATGAAGTTTAGAGCTAAGAAACATGCTCCTCACCATGTCCAATAATGTTCGGTTTCTCCTCTCAGCTACGCCATTTTGGTCCGGAGAACCAGGCATAGTATATTGGGCAACAATCCCATGTTCTTGAAGAAACTTCGCAAACGGACCAGGTGCTTGTCCATTCTCAGTGTATCTACCGTAATATTCTCCACCTCTATCAGTTCTCACGATCTTAATATATTTTCCACATTGCTTCTCCACTTCAGCCTTAAAAACCTTAAAGGCTTCAAGTGCTTCGTTTTTATTATGAAGCATGTAGATATACATGTATCGTGAGTAATCATCAATGAAAGAGATGAAGTATTTCGGACTTTGCATGTCCATATCTGGACAACAAATATCTGAATGTATGATTTCTAATATTTCTGTACTCCTCTTGGCACCCTTTTTAGACTTATTAGTCTGCTTTCCCTTAATGCAATCCACACAAGTCTCAAAATCAGTAAAATCTAAAGTACTGAGTACTCCATCATTTACTAATCTTTTAATCCTCTCTATGGAGATGTGTCCCAATCTCCGATGCCATAATATAGAGGAATCTTCATTTATAACACATCTTTTAATACCTCCTTGAACATGCATAGTGGTGTTATTATTTTGTAAATAAATAGAGAAAAGACCATCAACCATTGTACCATTTCCAATAAGATTTGATTTATAAAACAAATTTATTGATTTATCCAAAAACTGAAATGAATAACCAAGGGGTACAAGTTTTGAAACCGAAATTAAATTCCTAGAAAAACTAGGAACATAAAATGTCTTTTCCAATTTTAAAATATAACCACTATTCAACACTAGGCAGCAAGTCCCAATAGCCTCCACATGCGAAGACATCTTGTTTCCTGAATAGATGCTCCGCTCATTTTCTATTGGCTTCCTTAGGTTTTGCATACCCTGCAAGGTATTTGTAACATGGATTGTAGAACCAGAATCAATCCACCATGTGTTATAAATCATATTAACCATATTAGATTCATAACAGACAAATGAAGTAGGAATACCTTTCTTTTCAAGCCAGTCCTTAAATTTATTGCAATCCTTCTTCATGTGTCCCGTCTTTTTACAGAAGAAACACTTGGATTCTTTCTTAATGTCAGGTTGAGGTGGAATTATTCCTTTTCCTTTTCCCTTGACTTTGGCTTGTTTCTTATACTTTCCTTGTGTAATCATAAAGACATTATCACTTGTTTCCATCAACAGCCTTCCTTCCTCTTGAACACACATGGTCATTAATTAATTGATTGACCATTTATCCTTATGTGTATTGTAGGAAATTTTGAAGGGTCCATATTGTTGTGGAAGAGTGCATAAAATGTAGTGCACAAGAAATGTTTCAGACATTTCCACTTCAAGTGTCTTGAGCCGAGCCGCTATGTCCCGCATTTTCATTATGTGCTCTCGCACACCTCTCACACTGGTGAGCCTTAATGAAGAGAATTCCATAATTAGGGTGCTCGCAAGTGCCTTATCTGAAGACTGAAATTGTTCATCAATAGCCTTCAGTAATTCTTTGACATTATTATGCTGGTCAACAGAACCACGCATACCAGCAGAGATTTTGGTCTTTATCAACATTACGCAGAATCGATTAGATCGCTCTCATTTTTCATAAAGATCAACATCATCCGGAATGCTGTTTTCAGTAATAGCAAATGGTTCGTCTTTCCGTATAGCATAATCAATATCCATCCACCCTAATTGAAGAAGAATTCTTTCTTTCCATATTTTATAGTTGTCGCCCTTTAGTTCGGGAATGTCACATTTCATATCAGAAAAACTCGCAGGTTGCATAACTGCACAAAATATAATATGCTTAAAATTTTGAGACAATATCATGTTTTACCAATGTAATTCAAAAAATCTAGTGACATAAAATTTGCCTGTGGGCTAAAATTTTAATTCAATAAGATTTTTCTGTAACTTTATGATAAAACTATCAAATTGTATTTTTCTTAACTCCTGTGGGTAAATTAAGAAAAATATAATTTGATATTTTAACCTAATTAGTTATATAAATATAATAAAAATCCATGTGGGGTAAAATTTATTATGTTTATATAATTAATTACAATTGATGTCCATTATGTGATCCAAATCCACTTAATGCATAATTTTCCATAATTAAGGATGCTGTGGCTATTCCTCGATTATTTAAAATTATACGGTTCACCGGACAAAATTTTGGCTTTACTTTAATATTTTATATAATAATTATTTAGTAACATTATCAACATTTTCCAAGAGTGCTCCCAGGAAAGATAGGTAGTGCTAAGGCCCTTTAAATACCTAACTCCTAGTCAGAGCAACGTTCCTCAGGGAGACCAGTAGCTAGTCAAGGCAGTTTAAACCGATCTATGAAGAACTCCCTCAGATCATGTTTTCTTATGTCACCTTATAATTATTATTCAACTTAATTATTCACATTTATGTGAATCTTTATAAGCCAAAAATTTTCATTAAATAATTTTATATTCACATTTTTACTTAATATGAACAAAAATGTTCCCCATCAGTTTTTCTCTTCAATCAGAGTAGTGATAAAGTGAGGATCACATATACGTGAAAATGTGAGCTTCTCATCAGTTTTTCTCTTTTATCAGAGTAGTGATAAAGTGAGGATTATTTGTTCATTTGTGAATATCTGAAATATTTTATTTTATAATATTATATTCACATATTACTTAATATGTTCATTTCAAATTATAAGCAACTTAATATAATTTAATATGGACATTATGTGAATATTGATGTACCAATTATTTTGCATTTTAAATTTCAAGAATAAATGCAAACATAATATTAAATTTTCATGTACACATCAAACACTTATCTATAATATTTGACATTATATCTAATATGCAAAAATAATTTCTAAACATGTATTAGAAATTAACGAACTTGGAATTATTTTTAACTTAATAACACATTAATCATTATTTATTTATTTATTATTATTTTTAAAATAATTTTAAAAATAATAATAAACAAATGAATTCTTCTATGAAAAGTCTCAATTAAATTGAATTGATACCAACAAGATATATACACACACATATATATATACACATCACATCAATCAGTATTATTTAAAAAATAATAATAATGATAATGATAATAATAATAATAATAATAATTGAGACTGACAGAAAGAAAAATGATGCCATGTATTTAAGAGTTTTAATTGTGTGGGTCTCATTGTTTGTAATAATACAATGAACGCAAGCTTATTTTCCTCCACACACATGCATGTTAAACCTTCATTCAGAATTCTTTATTACAGCCAAAGCTTATGATTTCGTGTTTTGCTTTCAAAAAAATTTGAGAACTTCAAACTCCGATCAAGAAGAAAATTCTCCGAAGAAATTTTCAGGTAAATTTCTTATGATATCAAAACTTCTATTCTTTTACGTAAACTTTCAGAAAGAAATTTTTATGATATCGCTTATTTTCAGAAAACAAATTTTCAAGGTAGAGGTATCACTGCTCTGATACCAAATGTTAGAAATTTTCCTAAAAAATCATGTTTCTGCACGTATATAAACATGATAAAACTATATGCGGAAGCGGATCGAGATTTACCTCCGGCCATTGAAAATTTTTGATTTCTCTGAATTCCTTATGATTGAAGCCTTCTAAGCACTTCACGTTCTCCGTAGATGGTGTATATTTTTTCTGAGATGTGTGTGCTTAGGGAACTCAATCGTCTCTATTTATAGGCGTTTTTTCATATCATCGATGAATGTATCGGGAGCCGAGATTCAGAAAGAGAATCGTGTACGCATCTAAATTTTCTTGACCGTCGCCAATATCAATTTGTACACGATTCTTCTTTAACATGTGTCACGTTTTTCTTACATTCTCCACATGCATGCTTGAGGCGGCAACGGGTGGAGAGGTTCTTGAGGTTGGGGATCCATCTCTGTGACCATGATTCAAGCTCAGATGAGAATAAAATCTCATGCCCTAAGTTGTAAAAACAAAAAAGCAAATTCTGTGTAATACTTTTGACGGTGCCAAAATATATTATAATTATATATATTTTTAAAGGAATTAAAATATATTTAGACAAAAATAAAATTTCTTGAAAATGAGAGGATATAAAAGTAACCGTCAACATGCGTGTTGAACTTTGTACTTTGATCTATTATTCTATTTGGTTTTTTCATTATGAATGAAAATTGGATACTTGTTTTTTAAGTGGATGATAACGTTCCGTATAGAAAAATAATCTTAGTATTAGGGGTGTCAAAATCAGATACGATCCACCAACCCGACACGGTTCAATCCAAAAAAATCAGGTTTGAGTTTGGGATTTTCGGGTTCGGGTCAGATCGGATTTGACTCGATAGCTGACCCGAAAAAAAAATGATCGGGTTGGGTTGGGTTCAGGTGAACCCAGGTTGACCAGAGTTTACTCGAAAATTTTAGTTTTTTTTAAAAAAATATAATTAATAAATATTGCCTACATTTTTATATGTTGTATGTCTGACAAAATATTTATTGTATATTTATTCAAAAGATGCTAATCCAAGTATAATTGGTTATGCTGATGCTGGATACTTATCTGATCCACACAAGGCACGTTCTCAAACTGGATATGTATTTACTCGTGGAGGCACTGCAATTTCTTGGCGTTCACAGAAACAAACACTTGTAACAACTTCATCAAATCATGCCGAGATTATTGCACAACATGAAGCAAGCCGTGAATGTGTGTGGTTAAAATCAATGACTCAACATATCCAAATCTCATGCGGATTATCATTCGACGAGAAGCCTGTGATACTATATGAAGATAATGCTGCATGTGTTGCTCAAATGAAAGAAGGATACATAAAAAGCGACAGAACTAAACATATTCCTCCTAAGTTCTTCGCATTCACCAAGGAGCTTGAGAAGAATAAATGTATTGATGTTCGTCACATTCAATCAAGTGAAAACTCATCAGATCTCTTCACAAAGGCACTTCCTACGACAATATTCAGAAAGCACATATATAATATTGGGATGCGCAATCTACGAAATTTGTGAAGAATTGTTCGTGTCAACATGAGGGGGAGTTTACGTGACTGCACTCTTTTTCCCTTACTATGGTTTTTATCCCAATGGGTTTTTCCTAGTAAGGTTTTTAACGAGGCAGTATAAAAACACGTAATGTATACAATCATTATGATCATCATCACAAGGGGGAGTGTTGAAAAATTATTTAAAAATGTGTTAAATATTTGTGTTGAAAATGTGAATGTTGAATGTTGAAAATTAGGTAAAATTAGGTGTTGAATATTGAAAATTAGTGTGTGATGATGTAGGTAATGATGTATTTTATTTTTGGATTATTTGTAAAAATTTTCTATAAATAGATCTCTCATTTGTGAAGAAAATCACAATTGAGTTGAGAGAAAAATATTATAAAGTGTGTAGTGTGATAATTTTAAGAGTTTGAGATTTTTACTTTTTACCGTAAATTTTTACTTTTTCACAACAACAACGATTGAATTGTTGTAGAAGAATATTTAATAATACTATACTGACCTTAGATCCACATTTAAGTTGAAATTAATCTTATTTTTGGTTTTTTTATTATGTGAGAACTCGTAGACGTTTCTTCCGGTGTATATTGGGTAAACATCTGGACTAAGTTAATAATTTGCAAACCATGTTAATATGGTAAACTATATCAGGCTAGTACTCTGTGATAAGCTTGCCAAAAACAAAACAAAAAATATTGATCCAACCATGCAAAAATATTTAAAATTACCTTCTCCAAGGGTAAAAGTACTGCATTAAATAATTATTTATTATCGATATTTACCATCATTATATCTGATATTTTGATTTAAAAAATTAGAATTTTTTAACTTTTTTACCATGTGTATTATATTCCAAAAATAAAAGATGAAACTAATTGACTTAATTTGACAATTGACATTTTATGATAAAAGATATAATTTTTTGTATAACATTTATATCAATTATATTTACATATTGAACTTGAATGTACAAATCAAATAGTGTGCGAATGACTTTCAGGAAAAGAAAAAAAAAAGTTGTAATTGTTTGATTACCATGGCATAGTTTGGTCATCTTAAATATGAGGGTAAGAATTGATGTACAAATATTCGATGTACATGCAATATCACTCTTATTCAAATTTTCACCTCCACAATTGTATCAAAAACAGGGAAAATGAAATAAATGGTAACTGCATATATGATTGAAGATAATAATATAATTTTATATTTATATCAATTTTAAGGGATGATAAAAAAAATCATGCATATAATATACATAATTTTATATCCTACGATTTTGGACTGGGAGCAACAAATAATGGTAAATATTTGGTTAAAGATGGTTACCATTTGGAGACTGGAAGCTGGGACACTCTACCTTTCAATTCTCGGCAGCCTCTTGGCACTTGGTGGCGGAAGATTTGGAAACTCAGATTACCACCGAAAGTTTGTATATTTTTGTGAAAAGCTTCTAGAGACATTATTTCGACTGAGGTTAATTTGCTTTCTCATCATATTCCAACTCTTGGGACATGCTCGCTGTGCAATTTTCATTATACATCTACTAGTCATTTCCTTTTATTGGAGCATAGAAGAATATTTTGTGTATAGAATATTTTGCGTATAATTTCTTGTGTATATATGATATGCTAAATTAGTGGGGGTAATTAGAATTATTTTTGGTATAGGCAGATTCTTAATAATTTTTACGTGTAATAGATTACTAGAGGTATCTCTATATATACTTGTAATATGTTGGAAATAATTATGAATAAGAATTTTCTCATTCTTAATTTCTTCATGCTATCAGAGCGGTGATCCTTACACGCTGCTCATATTTTCTTAATTATTGTTATGGCGAATGCTATTGTTGCCACTGGAGGGTCGAAGGATATTACTGATAGTGATGTCAATATCTCTCCAAAATTGAGTTCAGTATTGTTGAATGAATTCAATTATCTTCCATGGTCGAGAGCAATTACCATTGCTCTTGGTGGTAGATCAAGGTTGGGATTCATTAATGGCTCTCTCAAATCTCCTGAATCCAGTTCGCCGGAGTATGAGGCTTGGCTGTCAAAGGAACAACAGGTTATGTCATGGATTCTTAACTCGATGGAGCGTGATCTTGCAGAAATCTTCAGCTATTCAGAATCTTCTTTGGATCTTTGGAATGCTGTCCGTGACATGTATGGCAACCAAAACAATTCTGCCAGGATTTTCCAAATTCACAGGGAGATTGCAAATCTTCATCAAGATGGGAAGCCATTCGTAAGTTTCTAGGGAGTCTGAAGAGTTTGTGGAACGATTTGGAGATTTATAGACCTCCTACAGTTGACGCAGCTATTTTGCGGAAGAGAACAGAGGAGGACCGTATTTTTCAGCTACTGGCGAGTCTTAATCCTGAGTTTGAGGATCTAAGGAGTCATATTCTAATGAATACCGATTTACCTTCCTGTAAGAATGTTTGCGCGATCATTCAGCGTGAGGAAGTACATCGGAAAGTCATGCCACACTCTATTAATCCCTCTCCTCCGGATGTTTGTGTGTATATTACTCGCTCATCCTCTGAAGAAAAGTCTTACAAGGGCAAACGCCCCGACCTAAAATGCCAGCATTGCCATATTACTGGTCACTCGATTAATCGTTGCTGGACACTTCACCCAGAGTTGAAGCCCAAATTCTCCAAAGATCAGAAAGGCAGAGTATATCAAAAACGAATTCCTGATCATAAGGCTCATGTTGCTACACACTTCATTGAATCATTTTCTTCTAATCCTGTTGCTTTACTTAATGATTTCGCAAATTATTTACAAGATAGGAATGGTCAGGGAGCTATCCAAAGAGGAGCTATTAATCAAGAAAAAGATCAGCCAGCCGCACTTCTTAGCCACTTTGCTGGTTTTTTGGCTGATGCAAAGTCTAACACCAACCAAGGTATTCAGATTGCTTTTCTGACTGCACTCGAAATTAATAGTTTGCATGATGTATGGGTCATTGATTCTGGTGCTACAGATCACATGTCAAATAAGTTAACCCAT
Organism: Primulina huaijiensis; assembly: GCF_012295235.1. Taxonomy (NCBI): domain Eukaryota; kingdom Viridiplantae; phylum Streptophyta; class Magnoliopsida; order Lamiales; family Gesneriaceae; genus Primulina; species Primulina huaijiensis. The sequence continues at coordinate 22,133,687 of NC_133308.1, read as the reverse complement.
GTTTATGATTTTTATTCTTTTTCTACACCTTCTCTAGTATCTGTAGCAAATGGGAAAAGTGCTCCTGTAATGGGTAAGGGTAAAATTAAACTTGTTTCAGATACTGTAGGGTCTGATGTTCTATTCGTTCCATCTTTTCCCTTTCAGTTGCTGTCTGTTCATAAACTGACATCTTCGCTCAATTGTGAAGTTATATTTACTCCTTACAAGGTCATCTTTCAGGACCTCGTCACCAAGAAGATGATTGGTGAAGGATTTCATTTGCATGGTCTCTACTATTTCTCTCCTAACTCTCAGGTTACCAAGGGATTCCAAGCTGTCTCTTCTCCCATTACTGAGCAATATCTATGGCATCGCCGTCTCGCACATCCTTCAAATAACGTTCTTAGCAAGATAAATCGAGTCCTACCTAAAGAAACACTTGACTCTGATATCTGTCATTTTTCTAAGTCCTCTAGGCTCATCATTGTCTCGTACTACTCAGCCATTTGAGATTGTACATTCAGATGTTTGGGGGCCTTTTTCCTCTTCTCTAGATGGATTTAAATATTTTGTAACCTTTATTGATGATTTTTCTAGGGTTACTTGGGTGTACTTATTGAAATCCAAAGGTGAAGTTTTTGAGTTCTTTAAGGATTTTCACATGTTGGTTACAACTCAATTTTCAGCTCATATTAAAGTTTTTCGATCTGACAATGGCACAGAATATATGTCTCATAACATGACAAACTATTTAATTTCTAACGGCATATTGCATCAGACTAGTTGTGTTAATACACCTCAACAAAATGGGATTGCCGAACGTAAAAATCGTGACTTTCTTGAGAAAACTCAAGCCATAATGCTTCAAATGAATGTCCCAAAACATTTTTCGTCTCATGGAATTCTTACTGCAACCTATCTTGTGAATCGCTTACCCAGTCGAGTGCTGGATTTTAAATGTCCTCTTGAAGTATTGCAGGACAAAGCACCAAATCTGTCTCATCTCAAAGTTTTTGGATGCACTTGTTTTGTACATGTCTCAACTACTCACCGTGACAAGCTTGATCCTCGAGCTGTTAAGTGTATAGTTCTTGGTTATTCTCAAACACAAAAGGGATACAAATGTTATGACGTGCTCTCCAAGAAACTATATGTGACTAGAGATGTCCGTTTTGCTGAACAAATTCCATACTTTGTTGCCCCTAGTCAAGGGGAGAAGCTGCCTGAGCTATTTTCTTTGCCCAGCATTGATTATGGTCATCAATCTACTCAAGATCTACATTCTATCCAAGCTACTTCAGAACACTGTGATGATCGCTTGGATATCTCTAGTGTTCCTTCCAGGGAAGTTATTATAGAATCACCCGAGAAAGTTCTTTCCCATACACAAGGTGACCCAATATCTTCCCGACGTAATCCTCCGCGGATGCGTCACCCTCCAACAAAACTGGCAGATTATGTTGCTCACACAGTCAGGTACCCTGTCACTAATTGTATGTCATACCAACGACTATCATCTTCGCATACAGCTTTCTTTACAGCTATATCAAACGGTCATGAGCCCAAGAATTTTCATGAAGCCAAATCCCAGGCTGTTTGGCAGAAAGCTATGCTTGAAGAATTAACTGCTCTTGCTGAGAACAAAACCTGGACTGTAATGCCTCTTCCACCTGGAAAACACGCAGTTGGCAGTCGTTGGGTTTTTAAAATGAAGTTCAACTCCGATGGTTCTCTTGATAGGCATAAAGCACGCCTTGTTGCTCAAGGCTTCACCCAGAAATTTGGTGTCGATTACAAAGAAACTTTTGCCCCCGTTGCCAAGATGACCACGGTACGAGTTCTTTTATCAGTTGCTATCAATAAAGGGTGGCCCGTGTTTCAAATGGACATGAAAAATGCATTCTTGCATGGTGATCTCGAGGAAGAAGTGTTCATGAAGCTTCCTCCCGGGCATCCTCAAAGTGAAAATCCGTATGCAAACTCCATAAATCAATTTATGGTTTGAAACAAAGTCCCCGTGCATGGCACGCCAAGCTGAGCACTGCTCTTGAAGCTCGGAGCTCAGCTGATTCGTTCCTTTATGTTCAGCTTGGTTCAGTTGACACACTTGTGGTATTAATAAACGTTGATGATCTCATTATTACCGGGAATAATAATGAGTCTATTGCTCAGTTAAAAACAAAACTTCAGCACAAATTTCCAATCAAGGATCTTGGTTCATTGAAGTACTTTCTTGGAATTGAAATGGCGGCTTCCAGCAAAGGGCTATTCCTTAACCAGCGTAAATACATTTTAGACTTACTTCAAGATGCTGAAATGTTACACACCAAGCCCGTTGCTACTCCTCTCGATAGCAAATTGAGACTTGCATCTACAGAAAAGGCCCTAGACTCACCAAGCTATTATCAGAAACTTGTTGAAAAGCTCATCTACTTGACTATCACGAGACCGGATATTACGTTTGCAGTTAGTCTTGTTAGTCAACATATGCATGCCCCAACCATTCAACATCTAGGCATGGTAAAACGAATCCTGCGGTATCTGAAAGGCACGATTGGTCGTGGAATAGTCATGACCCGTAATGGTCATACTAATATTATGGGATATACCGATTCTGATTGGGCCGGTAATGCACTTGATCGTCGCTCTACTACTGGTTATTGTATGTTTGTTGGTGGTAATCTGGTGTCTTGGAAAAGTAAAAAACAAATGGTGGTCGCTCGATCTAGCGCTGAAGCTGAGTATCGTGCGATGGCTTCCGCAGCATGTGAGCTTGTATGGCTTAACAGTCTTCTTATTGATCTAGGCTGTCCTAGCTATATTCCTATTAAACTTTTTTGTGATAATCAGGCCGCTATGCACATTGCTGCTAATCCCGTGTTCCATGAAAGAACCAAACACATTGAAGTGGACTGTCACTACATTCGTCAACAAGTTCAATCCAAATTGATTGACACTCAATATGTACGTTCTAATGACCAACTAGCTGATGTGTTCACCAAAGTGTTGACGTCTACTCAGTTCCACAGGCTGTTGAGCAAGCTTGGATCCATCAATCCTCTGGATCCAGCTTGAGGGGGAGTATTGGAATATAGAAGAATATTTTGTGTATAGAATGTTTTGTGTATAATATCTTGTGTATATATGATATGCTAAATTAGTGGGGGTAATTAGAACTATTTTTGGTATAGGCAGATTCTTAAGAATTTTTACGTGTAATAGATTACTAGAGGTATCTCTATATATACTTGTAATATGTAGGAAATAAGTATGAATAAGAATTTTCTCATTCTCAATTTCTTCACCTTTTTTTCTGTTTAGCTATTAAGGATGTTTGGAAAAATACTCTTTTTTGGTATTGTCTGAAAAAACATCGTGATACTTCTTTTCTTGATTGTGCTTTATATGTGTCAAAGAGATTTAACCAGGAGGAATTCGAATTGTTTGGGGTCCTTTGTTGGGCGATTTGGCGTGAACTTGTATTCGAAAGCATGATGCCGAGGGTAAGAGCATGAAATTTAGAGTGGATTGGGGTTATGCATTTCTCGATTCGGTTCGCTACTCTAGATTAAAGTGTGCTATCTCAGTATGTACCTCACAAATCTCAGCAGATCATTTATGGAAACCGCCTAGCCCTAACTTATTTCGGCTAGATGTTGATGCGGGGTTCGATACCAGGGGTAATAAATTTAGTGTTGGAGCAATAATCAGAGATTCATAGGGAGTAACTAGAGGTGCCCATGCTCTTATCATCTGTAATCCTGGTAGTGTCCTTGCAGCTGAAATCCTGGCTATTCGTTGTGGTATGGATCTTTGTCTACAGGTGGGCGTTGCTTCTGTTTGTATTTATTCTGATTCCAAGGAGACGGTTCGTGTAGTTCTCAACCCAGATATGGACACTGGTTCTGTTGGTGTATTGGCTCTTGAAGTTCATTCTATGTTCCTAGTGAATCATTTTGTGTCAATCAAGCATATGCATCGTTCGGCCAACACCGTGGCACACTTTCTTGCTCATAGATCATTCAATAGCTCTTTTAATTTACTTTGGCTAGATGGAAATATTCCATCTTGGCTTTCTTGTATTGTAACTCGGGATTTTCCGACTTGATGTTATGAATGTTTAAACTTTCAAAAAAAAAAATTTATATCCTACGAACATGACAATATAAAAAGAGCAAGTCTCTTGAACAATGATCTCACATATCTTTTTCTGTGAGATGAGTCAACCGAATTCATATTTAAAGAAAAATAATAATACTTTTAGAAAAAAATAATACTTTTTAATGAACGGTTGGAGATTTGTATCACAAAATTGAGTCTGACTTGAAAAATCGTTTTACAAATTTTTTTTATTTTTTTTATTTTTTTTTAAAAAAAAAGGTCCATTCCAAATTCATTAGCTTCTGTTACGTGACCAAATACAATTTTACAATAATAAATTTCTAAAACCGATTTCAAATAATTTTTTTCTGAAACCGTGTGGGAATGGAGGGGTCGGAGGTTCTGGCTTGTTGTGTGGTCGATATTGGGAATTAGCTGTCATCTACTATATAGTGTTCGTTTTGGTTTTAGTTAGCGTCGATTTATAGGATTTCGAATTCGATATCCAATTATTTTTTAGCTAGAAACATGATGCTATCAGGCCAAGAGTCCCGTGACGACGGTGTTTGTTTGTCAAGTGCTTTCAAATTTGTGACTTCCTTTTTATGATGTGATTTGTGTTAGGCTACAAGTCGGTAGTAGATTAGTATGACTCTTATGCGACGATCTCACGTATCTTTATTTGTGAAATGAGTGAATCACGCCAATATTTACAATAATAACTAATATTTTTTTGCATAAAAGGTAATATTTTTTCATAAGTGACATAGATAAAAGATCTGTCTCACAAAATTGATTTGTGATACCGTGAAACTATTGATGTACTTAATTGTTTGTGAAATCTACATAAGATCATTCTGTGTATACATTTTCAATCAATGTATAGCATTACTATCAATAGTATTTTATCCAGATTGACCCCAATAGAAACTGTTTCTATAATAATGTCATCCATTAGGTCATTCCATTCTATGGTGATTAGCACGAATATTTTAATATCAAATCGATAGAAATTCATGAATGATTGATGCATACCAATCACTAATAAAATATCGATAAATTTTAGAGAATTACTTTGCTCAATATTTTTTTTTAAAAAAATATTCTCATGATTTATATCAGCGATGATTTGTTCAACTATTAATGTGTATTGTATATAACTTATAACTCAACTTACGCTAAAATCTTAAATTTGAGACGATTTTAAGAGTTCTCAATATCATGCACGGACTTACATTTTTATTGGCGGACAGATTTTACAAATTCATCGATATTATTTACATATTTTTTTAGTTAATTAGTAAAGAGAGTTTAATTTTAATAAATAATATAGATAGTTATAATTTTTTAATTTAATTTATTTAATTAAATTTAAATTATTAAAAGTGTGGTTGAATCATAGATGCGAGTGATTAATTGAGTCAATTATTATATGTTTTTATTTTTGAGTTCAGACTAAATTAAAATTTTTGAGTTTGTGTACAGACTTAGCGCGGATCTAGAAAACAAATCATTTAATCTGAAGTACATAAAATACAAATCACATTAATCTGAGATAATTTATTTATTGTTCAAATTTAATTGTGGAATTATAGTTTTTGGGAATTAATAAATGGTCTGCTTTGAAGAAAAATTGTAAAGTGATGTTTGGGTTGTAAAATATTCGAGTTATATCATTTTCACAAACTATAATTTTTTTATAAAACAACATACGGTTGATCTTGTAACTAGTATCAACATCAAGTCCATATATTTGATTTCGCATGGATTGAAATGATAGTAGTTGTTGTGAGGAGATTGTTGTGAAACAGTAATTGTCCACGTTGAAATAACTATCAAAACGTAATATTTAAGCTGTTGTACGTTTCAACAAATTAAAGTGACATCATTACCATCTCTAATTTTTTGAAAAACAACACACTTAATAGTGGATGCCTAACACATTGCTTGTGTTATATAAGAAATTTTCTTGCAGAAAACATGGATATGTGAGAATGAGATATGAACGTCGATGTATTTATCTCATTTAATTTTAATATATCTATGAAATATTAAAAAATTTATTATATTAATAAAAATGTTAATGATAATCTTGGCTCATAATTTATGAAACAAAAGATTTCGAATCCGATCAAATTCGAAACATTTAAAATGCTTATGGAGCTAGACCTCACTTTTTTATTATTTTACTCACATAATATAACATATACATAGATACGTTAATCCGATTTATTGGAAACTGTAAAAATTATATATATAATTAGCAAAATATATATATTTTATCATTATATTATATANAAACATTTTAAAATTTTAAATTCACGCGAATTCATGCAGTGTCTGAAAACATTTAACGTCCATTGTTTTTCTATAATATATTATTTGTTAATTAATTGACGTACAGTATGTTGTGTGCTGTAAAATCCATTAAATGCACCATTGGTAACAGGGAGGAAATAATATCTTCTCTATATTAGCAACCAGCGTACAGCTATTGTCTTAATTGGTTACCCTTTTTTTTTTTTTTTTACAGAAAAATTTGTAATTTTGTTGAGATAAATCAATTGTTATAAGATTTACTAACCAAGAAGAAAACTCGTCAATCATCCACACAAAAAATGAATGATAATAAGAAGAAAATTAAGCAATGTCATGAGCTATATGATTAGCCAATCTATCATCATGAATATATAAAATCTGCAACTACGGGTTCTTTTATAAGTTCTATGATTTCTGAAACACATAGGTCCGCATAACCAATGTTTTCCTTAAAGTTCGTGTCTGCTTGCACTGTCAATAAGAAATCTGTCGTTACTTGAACATCATAGAACTGTTTGTCATATAATATCTTGATACCTTCTTTGATGGCCTCTAATTCTCCCGTAAGCACTGAAATAGGTTTTGGTATTTGTTTACCAAAGGCCAAAAGTAGTCGGTCTTGATTGTCTCGGAGTACTCCACCCACACTATATCAATTCAGGTTCTCGTTGACACGTGCATCAACATTCAGTTTTAGATCAGTCTTTTCTGGTTTCTTCCATCTCTTAACCGAAGATTGCTTCTTAATAGTCGTTCTATCAGCAAGTCTAACATCATGGAACTCAGAGAAAGGGTCGACTCCAAGTAGTGTTCAATTCGTTCAAGAGCCTATCATTACCATGATGGATATCTAGCTTTTCTTTCCAAACGGTCCAAGTTTGTATAGCAAATTTTTCGAACTCACCCCGTGATAGTTGCTCACTCATCCACCAACAGAAGTCCATCGTACAAGCCTCTTTTGCTACTTTCATCACTTGGTATCATTATGCATCCTTCCAGAGCCGTTTGGCAAACTCATAGAAGAATAATGAATGGCATGTAGAATCAGACTTTAAATGACAAAATGAACAATTCTCACTAATCAGCACATGATGGTAAAACAAATTCTGGTTTGTAGGTATGATTTCATGTGATACTCGCCACCAAAAAATACGTACCTTCGGCGGTAGGGAAAGGCTCCAAATAAAATACCATCATTTTTGCATTGAACGCTCAGATTGATTGTCCGGTGGTAAGAGAAGTCCTCTTTGTAATCGAGAACCATCTCGCACTGACCTTTGGGATCAAACCGCCAAAATCTTGTATCACTCGAATCTTGAACTGGAAGGGGGATCTTTATTTTTTCTTATGCAATAAAAGAGTTGAAGTTGTTCCTGATTAATGTGGTATCCCAAACTCCATTCTCAATCAAGGAGTCCACTGTCGCCTCTCTTTGCCATGCCCCATTTGGAATACCTATTTTTGATGTCAAACTTGGTACCCAACTATACTCAAATATTTTAATATAAGATGTGTAGTATTTTTTTTCGATTTTTGCGCTTTTGATTTATTAAATATTAATTTTAGATTTTTTCCCAATTTATGTTTGTTCTCTAATGTAATGTTAATAATAATATCACATCAATATTCCTAATGAAAAATAACTAAAATATGCAGTTACTTTCACTTTAATTTTGTCATTAAAAATAAAAAAACTACTGTTATGGTAAATATTTATTCAAATACATGCAAAACGGATTCTCCTTTTTTTTCAATATAAACACTTCGATTGTGTTTTAATAGATAGATTTGATATTATGGTGTATTTCAAAATTTCGATTTGTTTGAATTGACAAAATCGAAGTGGATCTCCCTTCATATCAAACTATACAAATTTTAATAATAATTATAGTGTATTTCAAATGCACATATTTCAAAAATCCATTATTTGAATATTTCTTCAAATCAAATATCACTCTACAAATTAAATCTATAGATCAAAACACAACTTTAGATAAAACATTGCTTAACAAATCACTTTCCCGGACGAAAGCATTCCTCTATATTGAAAATGACCCGAAGTTTCAACTTTCAACTTTCAACATATTCTAATTACTTAATTATATTTCTTTAAACATTGAAATGGTTCGATTCGGGTTTCTATTTTTAGCATGTATCTCCATTTATAATTGAATCCCATAAATTTTTCTTACTTAAAATGGCTAAACTACGTGTACTTTTTATTCTCTCCATGTTTCTAACACCATCAATTAATAATACGAGTCATTCACAATTGAAGGGAAATTCACTTTCATGTATGATGATTCAATGAGTAAAATTTTAACGAATCATATGGAGAAAAATACTTCAAACGTAACTTAAAAAATTCCTTTAAAAATATGAGTAGATCTCTTGTGAGACAATCTCATGAATCTTTATCTGTGAGACGGGTCAATCCTGCCGATATTCACAATAAAAAGTAATACTCTTAGCATAAAAAGTAATATTTTTTCATGGTTCACAATAAAAAATATACTCTTAGCATAAAAAGTAATACTTTTTCATGGATGACCCAAATAAGAGATCCGTCTCACAAAATACGACTCGTGAGATCGTTTCACACAAGTTTTTACCTAAAAATATTGAACATTTACCTCGATAGAAGTATCCGATCCCCTTCACTTACCTTCAAATTCCAAACTGATATTGATTTATTACATAAATTTAACGTTTTACATTAATTTAACATTTTTCAGTAACGAATGAATATCTTCCTTAAACTCATAATTTTTATTCTAAATTATTAATGCTCGCACGTAAAGGATTTATTTTTTTTAGTAAAATTAATGAAAAAAACGAATGAAAAAAAAAAAGATTTTAAGCAACCTTCCTATATTTCATTTTGCCAATACCTTGTAAAATCGATATTTTTGTTATATCAAAAATTATAAAAAAAAATATCAATGATATATTAAATTAAATATTTTAAATTTAATGATAGATATATCGATTGCTCTCTAGTGGAGAGAGTTTATTCTCATTCAATCAACTTCAAATTTTTCAAGAAACTACTATATATATTTATTATTCTCGGGTATAAAATTTTCACAAAATTAATAATCAAATGAAGTTTAAAAAAATAAAAAAAAAAACTTTTGAAAATACCAATTTTTTTTAAAAAAAATCACAAGTGGAGTTACTGTAGAAGCAAGCTGTCAAAAGTGTTATTTAGGACAGGACCCCTATAATATGATCAAATTGATAAGGTATTAATTGTCTTCAATCAAATCCATAACCAAATCAATGGACTTTAACACTACAGGAAATTAATTTGGAAAATAAATATTTAAAAATATACGAAAATTAATAAATTATTTTTATAATTGCACCTTTTTTTCTTATCCTTTGATGTTAAAATAAAAAAGAAAAAAGAAAAAAGAAAAAATTTATTCCCCTATTATTTTATTTTTTTCGTCTTTATTTTCTACTTGACCAATTAATGATTATAAAATCTTTAAAAAATATTTGAAGGGACAATTAACTAAGAATATTGTATTTCATTTCAAAAAAAAAAAAAAACTAAGAATATTGTATGGTTGATCCAACATAATATTAAATGAGCATCTACATTTTTCTAATAAGGTGGGGGACAAATTCTTTAATAGCTCCTAGAAAATAACATGCTGGTTTTCAGAAATCATTTCCAAATGTTTGTGTTTTAATTAATTAGAATTATCATTATTTAATAAATTTATGCTGACAATGTAATTAAAGGTCAATAAGAAAGTAGGGTTTTAGCAATGATGTGGCCACTTTAAAAATACCAGCTTCACCAGATTTCTGGTACGACAGGGCCATTGATTATCTTAGACTTTGATACCAGCTTGCATCGTCCTAAAATAAGCTATATATCATCCACCTATGTGATCTTACTTTTAATTAAACAATAATGAGTATGTCGAATTGTTGTATGATCACCTTATAATAAATGATATATCGATGGATGGTATTGTTATGCAATATCGGAGTTCTCGAAAGAGAAATAAAATGTTATAAATTTTTAAAATATATAGAAAGACAAACAGAAATCAATGAACGATATCGTGAAATAATACAGTAAGTAAAACTGAAATAGTAAAGTAAATGTGACATATGTACGAAGTACAATGTCCTTAAAATATATTCGTCACATCCGATATATACTTCGAGGATCAAGTTGGTCTACTGTTTTGCAAGATACAATATGTTGAGGATCGATGTAGAGTTTAGAGGGGGTGAATAAACTCTTTCCTTTGACGATAGTTTTTGCAAAGGGTGCTAGAATCCTGTTAAAGATTGTAGCTATTTTTGTTCAGGCGAAAGTCCAGCAGATCACAATAATAGGTGCGGAAACGATTCGATGGAGTAAGTGAAAATAGTAATAACAGTAGGCAGTAAAACAGTAGTTGTTTCTGGAAGTTCGAAGATAGAATCTTCTACGTCTCCCCTTTTTTCTGTTTTCAGAAGGTATAACTAAAAGACTTTGGATTTTACAGTACATACTTGTACACACTCACTTCAGCAGGACTTATCCTTTGCCTACTGAAACTCTTAGTAACTCAACACAATATAGTTTAATACAACAAGGTTCTGGAAAAGACTTTTTTCCAGATTACAAACTCTTCTTCTAAAATTATCGTAAGGTGTATAGCTTGTAAAGGTGAAGAAACATCTGTACAAAATGATCTCCAAAGATCAGATGTAAGATATGAAGCGTGTACTGCTTTTCTTGCAAGTTGAGCTTGGAAGATAACGATTGGTTTGCGGTTGCTCAATGTAACGTTGGATAGATAAAAATTCCTTTTGAAAATAATCAACCTCTTCTCTAAATAGGTTTGATCCATATATATAGAGATAACTTGAGTCCAACGTCTATAATCGAAAACGGCTCCTTGACTTCTGATGATAATAGCTTTATTTCCTAAAAATGATCCTGCATAAAGCTTTCAACACAATCAGTCTTGTTTTACACCAAAACTGGTAAAACTTATTAAATGACTTCATACAAAATTAATGATGCAATTAATGCTTAGTACTACGTAAAATAACGGTAACATTTAAGATAGAAACAATCGAGTAAAGGCCGTTAAGTACTGATCTAGTGAAGTCAAGTTATGCGTAGTTCTGCTTCTGTTTTTCTAAGCCTTTGATAGCTTCTGCTTTTTATTGACTTCTGGTAATTGCTATTCCTACTGGTTTTGATTCTCATCACTACAACTAAATTAAGTCTAACACAATAAGACAACCAACGATAATCACGAACGTACTACGTCGGTGAACTGAAAAAATACAAGAACTTTATCACGAGCTGAAGTAGAGTTGCAGGGAGGCAGGGAGAAGAAGAGAGTTGAAAGTAGTATGTGAGTGTGAGATCTGATTGAAGTACTCGAGGCTGTCTTTATATATAGGCACTTAGATTCCATATAGACAGTCACAGATTGTTGCTCAGCTGGAGCGCCAACAGGCAGTCATATGGAGCACGAACAGTTAGTCAGGTGGAAAGTCACATCCAGAAAGATCTGGAGTGAATTTTAAAAACTAAAAATTCAAGAAAATAACAAAAGTCAAGTGAACTTTAGTGGTCACGTTTCCCAGTGCAACTCAATATAAACTCTTCCATGCCAAGTAAGGGTGTCAATTCGGGTGGGTTGGGTGGACTGGGTCGAGTTGAACAATAGTACTATTCAAAAATTGATCAAACCGAACCCAACTCAAACCCGAGCTAACCCGAAAACTCTCAAACCGAATCCGAACCCGAACCCGAACCTGAACTCGAATCAATCTGATCACCCTGATTACCCGATTTTGAATTTTTTTTAAAGAAAATTTAATAAAATTCAAAAAAATAATATTTTAATTTAAACACATAATAACAAAATCTCCCTCATATATATTATTTAAATTTGAAAGTCTAATTATAGAAAAATAAAATATATTTACTAAATCAAATAAACAATTGCTTAAAAATAAAAAAAAAATGTGCAAAATAAATATTAAATTATGAAAATCAATGTCTCTTTGTTGGATATGTGCTAAATCTTGCCAATAAATTTACGGCAAAAGATATATCAGGCCTTGTACAATTTGTAAGATACATAAAGGCACCGATAGCACTTAGATATGGTACTTCTGGACCACGAATATCTTCATCATCTTCACATGGACGGAATGGATCCTTTTCTATGTTTAATGATCTAACAACCATTGGAGTACTTAAAGGATTTGATTTGTCCATATTAAAACGTTTAAGGATCTTTTCTGTATAATTTGTCTGGTGAACAAATATTCCACATTCTTTTTGTTCAATTTGTAAACCCAGACAATACTTGGTTTTTCCAAGATCCTTCATTTCAAATTCTTCTTTCAAGTATGACACAACTTCTTGAATTTCCTTATTTGTTCCAATGATGTTTAAATCATCAACATATACAGCAATAATTACGCATCCGGATGTTGTTTTCTTAATGAAAACACAAGGGCATATTGAATTATTTACATATCCCTTTTTCATCAAGTGATCACTTAGCCTATTATACCACATTCTGCCGGATTGCTTCAACCCATATAATGATCTTAGTAATTTCACAGAATAACATTCTCTGGGTTTTGAACTTTGTGCTTCAGGCATCTTAAATCCTTCAGGGATTTTCATATATATATTACTATCAAGTGATCCATATAAGTAGGCTGTAACAACATCCATAAGACGCATTTCTAAATTTTCAGATACTGCCAAGCTAATCAAATACCGAAACGTAATTGCATCCATCACAGGAGAATACGTTTCTTCATAATCAATTCCAGGCCTTTGAGAAAAACCTTGTGCAACAAGTCGAGCTTTATATCTTACTATTTCATTTTTCTCATTTCGCTTTCGAATAAAAACCCATTTGTATCCAACAGGTTTTACACCTTCAGGTGTAAGGACTATAGGTCCAAAAACATTACGTTTATTTAGCGAATCCAATTCAACCTGGATGGCATCTTTCCATTTTATCCAATCCTGCCGATTTTTACATTCACCAAAAGATTTTGGTTCATGATCTTCATTATCATTTATGATGTCGATTGCCACATTATAAGAAAATATATCATCAATTTCTTCTATATCTTTTCGGTTCCATATTTTTCCAGTATTAATATAATTGATAGAGATTTCATGATTCTCGTCAGTTTGTGGTTCTGACAAAACATTTTCATCATCATGTGTTTCTTCAGGAACATCATTCTCTATTTTGTGATCATTATGTGTTTCTTCAGGAACATCATTCTCTATTTTGTGATCATTGTGTTTCTCTATGAATTTTCTTTTTCGAGGATTTTTATCCTTGGAACCAACTGGCCTTCCACGCTTCAGGCGTTTAATGACATCATGACTATCTTCAATTTGTTTCTTTGGAATTTCAATTCGAGCAGGGGCATTTGCAGCATGTATATATGATTTAGTTACCCCTTTTGTGTCTGCAAATGCATCTGGTATTTGATTTGCTATTCTTTGCAAGTGCACAATTTGCTGTACATCTTTTTCACATTGTTTTGTTCTTGGATCCAGATGTAACAATGATGATACATACCATGTAATTTCTTTTTCGGTATGTTTCTGTTCTCCCCCTAACATTGGGAAGATTTCCTCATTAAAATGACAATCAGCAAAACGTGCTGTGAACACGTCGCCTGTCTGTGGTTCAAGATATCGAATGATCGATGGACTATCATAACCAATATAAATTCCAATCTTTCTTTGAGGTCCCATTTTCTTTCGTTGAGGTGGTGCAATAGGCACATACACCATACATCCAAAAATTCTCAGATGAGAAATGTCTGGTTCTTTACCAAATGCAAGCTGCAATGGGGAGTATTTATGATATGCACTTGGTCTGATGCGAATTAATGAAGCAGCATGTAAAATTGCATGTCCCCATATAGAAATAGGGAGCTTTGTTTTCATAATCATTGGTCTAGCAATCATTTGCAGACGTTTAATCAATGATTCAGCCAATCCATTTTGAGTATGTACATGAGCAACAGGATGCTCAACAATGATTCCCATAGACATACAATAATCATTGAAAGTCTGGGAAGTAAATTCACCAGCATTATCAAGTCTAATTTTCTTGATTGTATAATCGGGAAATTGATTCCTCAATTTTATTATTTGAGCAAGTAATCTTGCAAATGCAACATTTCGAGTTGACAATAAACATACATGTGACCATCTGCTGGAGGCATCAATCAATACCATAAAGTATCTGAATGGTCCACATGGTGGATGGATTGGTCCACAAATATCACCCTGAATACGTTCAAGAAACATTGGTGATTCAGTTTGGATTTTGGCTGGTGATGGTCTTATAATAAGTTTTCCAAGAGAACATGCTTTACATTGAAACTTATTATTCTGAAAGATCTTCTGGTCTTTCAATGGATGACCATGTGTATTTTCTATAATTCTTCGCATCATTGTTGAACCAGGATGTCCTAATCGATCATGCCAATTGGTTAATATTGAAGAATTATCAATTACCATGTTTGATTCAATGGGACGTATATGTGTATAATGCAATCCAGTAGGGAGCATTGGTAGTTTTTCAATCACATATTTCTTTCCTGATTTATATGTGGTAAGACACATATATTTCTCATTCCCTTCATTCATTGTTTGAGTATCATACCCATGGGAATATATATCATTAAAACTCAACAAATTTCTTTTCGATTGTGGTGAATATAAAGCATCATTGATCAAAAATTTTGTACCATTAGGTAACAAAAATTGTGCTTTACCACATCCTTTAATCAAGTCTACAGGACCTGATATTGTATTCACCGTTGTTTTTGTTGGTTTTAGTTCCAAGAAATATCTTTTATCTCGGAGGATAGTGTGCGTTGTACCACTATCGGGTATGCAAACTTCAGCTTTGCTCATAGCATTTTCCATATTTGAACTTCAAAAAATATGCAATGAAAAAAAATTAATGACAATACATATTTAAATATAACACATATCATAATTGTACAATAAAACATTATCATATAAATACATGAAAAATAAATTATTGTACATTTATATTCTACCACTATATTGTTCATTTTCAGAGAAATCATTGAGAAAATCTGCAGCATCAATATTGTTCATTTCTATCCCACCAACATATTGATCATTTCCAGAGAAATCATTCATAAAATCAGCAGCATCAAAATGAGTTGAATCACTCAAACGGTCACTTCGCTCAGTGAAGTTGGTCTCCTTTTCTTTCCCCTTTATCGATTCTTTATAAAGTTTGCAAAGATGCTCAGGGGCTCGACAAATACGAGACCAATGTCCTGGAGTACCGCATCTGAAACAAGAACTTTCAAATCTTTTCGAGTGATTTTCATTAACACTCATGTTTTCTTGATGCCTTTTCTGTGGATGGTTTGGGACGTTATTTTGAGATGAGTTATAGAAATAACTATCTCGATTATTTTCAAAACCACGGCCGCGTCCACGACCACGACCACTTCCTCGTCCACGTCCACGTCCACGACCTCGACCTCGACCTCGACCTCGACCAAAACCTTGTCTTTGAATTTGATTTTGGTTTCCAGGTTTAAATTCATTTTTACTTACAGCATTTACTTCTGGAAATGCTGTTGATCCAGTGGGTCGGGACTGATGATTTCTCATTAATAGCTCGTTGTTCTTTTCCGCCACAAGAAGACAGGCGATGAGTTCAGAATATCTCGCAAATCCACGCACTCTATATTGTTGCTGTAGTGTTATATTTGATGCGTGAAACGTGGAAAATGTTTTTTCAAGCATTTCCGATTCTGTAACCTCATGTCCACAAAATTTTAACTGCGAGATTATTCTATACATCGCTGAATTGTAATCACTGACTTTTTTAAAGTCTTGGAATCTTAACATATTCCATTCATCACGGGCGGTCGGAAGTATAACTTCCCTTATATGTTCAAATCTCTCTTTTAATCCTTTCCACAGAGCCATGGGATCTTTTTCGATGAGATATTCACATTTTAAACCTTCATCAAGGTGTCGTCGTAAAAATATTATAGCTTTTGCTTTTTCTTGTGATGAAGATATACCATTTTCTTTAATGGTCTCGCTTAGACCCAATGACTCAAGATGCATTTCTACATCAAGAGTCCATGGCATATAGTTTTTCCCAGTAATATCAAGAGCGATGAATTCGAGCTTTGCCAAGTTTGCCATGGTGGTACTAAAAATTACGATGCATTTTATTAGTTAATGAATATTGCAATACAAAGTAATGGATAAACAACAAGTACAAGTATTCGTAAAAATAAAGAAAACACACGAGGAGGATATTCTCCGATAAATACAAGACTGGTGAGTATGATAACCAAAATAATTAAAAATAACCTCGTGAAAGCCATCTTCTTTTTTTCTTCGAAAATTTGATGAAGAATAATTTTTAGAGAAGAAGAGAAAGTTGGAGTGATTGAATGTATTTGTGAGATTGTATTTATAGAGCAAAAACTAGCCGTTTTGTTACCGTTTATTACCGTTGGTGTATAAGAAAATAAATGTATGTATTTGTATAATTTTATGGTAATAATATGGTGTATATAATATTAGTCATATTTAAATAATTATGTATATCATATCACATTATTATAATTAGGTGTCATAAGTTATTTTGTTTAAAAACCTTATAGGCTTTTATACTTGTCGTATCCCTTACCGGGAGTGTGGGATGTCGTCTTAACATCCTCCCAGGATTTATAACAAGTTTTTGAAAAAATTATTTTTATTATTTCTAATAATAACATTATATTATATATTAAATATATAAACAATAAATAAATAACAGTAAAATAAATATTATTACTTTTGTTACCTTTTTCTTCTGTTCGGAGCTTGGAAAAATATGGAGGACTTTTAGAGCTTCGTGCTGATAACGTGTTGTGAAAAAGTAAAAATTTACGGTAAAAAGTAAAAATCTCAAACTCTTAAAATTATCACACTACACACTTTATAATATTTTTCTCTCAACTCAATTGTGATTTTCTTCACAAATGAGAGATCTATTTATAGAAAATTTTTACAAATAATCCAAAAATAAAATACATCATTACCTACATCATCACACACTAATTTTCAATATTCAACACCTAATTTTACCTAATTTTCAACATTCAACATTCACATTTTCAACACAAATATTTAACATATTTTTAAATAATTTTTCAACAGTTGTAACTAATTAATACGATGACATGATTTTAAAGTTGCTCAAACTTGACCTTGACTTACAAGTTTAGTTTGAACTTATGTGATGTTTTATACTATCCAAATATAGAATATATCATAGGCAAAGCGATGTTTTTTGTGAAATACAAGATATTAAATTATTTCAAATCTTTATTTAATCTAATTTTGGACTCAAATTTTATAAATAAATAAAAATCATATAGCATTATATTATTCATATATTGATCTATATTATATATATATATATAATTATCGAGTGATTAAATATTAACATCGAGGTAAAATTTAAATAATAATAATAATAAAAAACTATTAAATTTAATTGAGCCCACGATCTAACTTCAACTTTCACCCACCGATCGGCAAATCCGAACATATTAAATTTTCATCCAGCCCCGTGTTAAACTGTAGCCCATATATATATATATATATATATATATACCCACACTACCAATACCACTCTGTATCTCCTCTCCGTTACACATCTTCTTCTTCAATCTTCCCCCAAAATCTCCATTAAATTACCTGTTCCACGTTTTCTTCCGGCAATGGAATACGGCCGGCTAGAAAAAACCCACTCCGGTGGGGATTCCTCAACTCGAAGCCTGACCCCGGACCCCGAACGGGCTCCAAAACGGTCCAAGATCAAGCTTCTTCTGCTCATCCTCGCCGCAACTCTTGTGGCGGCTTCGGCCGTCTCCGCCGCGTTCGTGGTGGTGTTCTGGAATAATGCAAGCTCTGGTGAAGGCGATGAGCTCCGAATTCGTCGGCCGTCTGTTGCCTTGTCTCGAACATGCAGCTTGACGCGGTTCCAGAG
Organism: Primulina huaijiensis; assembly: GCF_012295235.1. Taxonomy (NCBI): domain Eukaryota; kingdom Viridiplantae; phylum Streptophyta; class Magnoliopsida; order Lamiales; family Gesneriaceae; genus Primulina; species Primulina huaijiensis. Next base: position 22,115,214 of record NC_133308.1, on the reverse strand, counting down.
TCTCTGTGTCAGCTCCCTCATTGATTTCCCCGGCGCCGCCGCTGCCTCCGACAGGGACCTTGTGCACATTTCGTTCAACATGACTCTTCAGAAATTCGGCCACGCTCTATATTCCGCTTCCGACATTAGCAACATTCAGATGGATGCCCATGTCAGGTCTGCTGAATTTTTTTTAAACCTTTCATTTTCCCTAATTTTCCAACCAAATCTTTGTCAAAATGAGCCGTTGCATATGTTGAAATTAACTACATTATTTTACTATCATTTGTACTTCAAAATTTTTTTTTTAAAAAATAATGGAGTCAAATTTGGTACTGATTTTGGCATTGCTTCAGATCCGCATACCAGGACTGTCTAGAACTCCTGGACGACTCAGTGTACCTCCTCTCACGCTCGCTCACCTCCGTCGCACCAGGCGGCGGAGCCGGCGGCTCAACTCAGGACGTACTAACCTGGCTCAGCGCCGCCTTGACGAACCACGACACCTGCATGGAAGGCTTCGACGAGTTAAAAGGCTACGTGAAGAACCAAATGCTCGGCAGGTTGAAGGACTTAGCCGGGTTCGTGAGCAACTGTCTCGCGATTTACTCCGCCGCCAATCGCAACGATGATTTCTCCGGAATCCCGATACAAAACCGCCGCCGGAAGTTACTGAGCCCAGGAAAGAAGCACGAGCATTTCCCGAATTGGCTATCCCGGAGAGACCGAATGCTCCTGGATTTTCCGGCGCCCGCGATAAAAGCCGATATTATCGTATCGAAGGACGGCAACGGCACGTACAAGACGATCACGGAGGCGATCAAGAAGGCGCCGGAGAACAGCACCCGGCGGTTCATTATCTACGTGAGGGCAGGAAAGTAAGTTCACGTGTTCGTTCGTAAAAAGTTGGAGAAAGTAATACTCATCGCTCTTTCATTCTCGGTGGCTATACTTTTTCTTTTGCCTGCATATGACTTGTGAAATTGACTTAAATGCCCTCTTTAACCATGTTTCTTAGCTACGTGTCTATTAATCAAGTTTGCTAGTGATTAAGATGATGAGTTAAAGTTCAATCATGATGTGAAAGATTAATTATTAAATTATTCTCACGTGAATGGATTGGGTTGTTTGATAAAATCATATGTATCTTAAATGAATTTGATGGAAAGTGCAACTTTACTTACGCGTCTATTGGGTGGTATTGGGGACTAACCAAATGTCACTTTTTTTATGTTTGTCGGGACCAATTTTGTTGATCATATGTTACTTGTATCCATTGTTCTCGACTAGGTAGTGTGACAATTTGTGGTGGAATCCAAAGTTAATTCGGACAGCATTTCTTGATGGGCCATGATTTTAGTTGAGTTTGTTGTAATTAAATCTTGAATTCGAGATATGGTCTTAAATTTAAGATTTTGAGGTCACATGAAAAATATACATTTTTCGAAAAACTAAAAATACCAATTTTCACTTGTACAATACTAATATAGACATGTTACGATTCTTTTTTTTTTGTTGTGTAGATATCAGGAGGATATCTTAAAAGTGGGGAGAAGGAAGATGAACCTAATGTTTGTTGGGGATGGGAGGGGCATAACAGTCATTTCTGGTGGCAAAAGCGTCCAGCTGAACATGACAACTTTCCACACAGCGACTTTCGGTAAATTCCCCTTTTCTCCCTTTCTTTCACCTTTATTCCTCTTTTACGCGTAAACAATAAGTTTGGAGTTGCCTTCAGTTTCAACATGCAAACGCGTCTCCCATGTCCACTATGCTATCTTTGGCTTATCCACTCATAATAATAACATCATCAACAATATTATTATTAGTTCATAATGAGATATCTAATCTAAGTTGGTAAAATAAGTGAATTATTTTATCAATGCTTATAAGTTTGACTAATATTTTTTGGGACGATTTTGTCGCACCATTATTGTAATAGTCTGATAGTTTACCTAATGATGTCGATATTCCATCGTTATTAAAAAATATTAAAAAATAATTTTATACATATAAATGGAACCCTGATCTTATATTTCCTAATATAGACTTGAATATGCATTTTTGATCATATATGAAAAATCTTCTATGTTTATTCCACATAAAAAATTAAATAATTTTTTTTAATTATAATTCAATGACGATGAAAGAAAAAGTAAATGAAAACAGTTCCTACGAAGCAGCCATGTGTTGTCACATTACTAATGGACAGTTGCAGTGTTTGTATTATAGAAGTGGTTCCCAGCTGGGTCATTAGGAAGGGATGGGATATACACGGTGTAGCACATCCGATGGGTTGTCTTCACCAAGTATAGCATAGTTGTGTCCAGGTGGAATTGGGATAGAACCAATAAGTCCAAATAATACATTAAAGCTCGTTAGGTTAAAGAAGTTCACAAGTTAAAATCATTTTTTTAAAAAAAAAAATGTGTTGAAGTGCTTTTTTAGAAGATGAAATTTATGAATGTTTGGTTTTTACTTTTATTTTAAATTTTTTTTTTAAAAAAAACTACTTTTTAACATTTATCCGACCGTCAAAATCGTTGTGCTCACATATATGGAGTCAAAAGAGATACTCACTCCGAAGGGGAGGGGGGGTTTTCTTCGGGGCTCGAGAAATGGAATAGATAGGGCCTCACAAGGGTTTAATTCCCCGCTGGGGAATTAAACGAACGGGAGATGAATTTTCAACGAAAAAAGCTCTCTGAACCGAACGTGAAAGTAGTTTTCCAATCTATCTCTAATAATTTTATGACTTCTTTGTGATATGAATAACAAATCTTGCCTGTTTGGTGTTCAGAAAACCTGTATCTAAAATGTCCAAAAAACTAAAAAATAAAATAAATAAAATCCGACAATCGAAACTGTCCCATTAGCCAAGTACCATATATGAGAATTATTTAATATATGCTGTTGAGAAAATTTACAGATAGATATCATAATATTTTAAATATGATTGAATGATTCTAATATAACGAGTAAACACCACATGTATATAATATCAAATGAAATGATTGGGATGGGATCATACGCTTGTGCATGTATTTCTTGCATGTGGCTCTCCTTTAATGAGATTGCTCGTCAATTCGATATCTTTGAAAAGATGATTTATTAGTTAATTCGACCAATATCCAAGTGCATGTCCCTTTCTGTAGTAGCTGATGAATGGCTGTAACATATATAATAAGTTGATAATGGGTTTTCTAGTTAAACCGAATAATCTCGACCCCGGTTAGTTCGAAGTTACCATATGAGTAGTACGCTCTTCTTAATCCAATGATTATAAGAGATAGGACTACGTATATTGCATTACATGAAAAAACACGAGTACTGGTCCTCTTGTAGCCATTGGATCAGTATTTAAGATACTACCCATATATATGATAGCACGAACAAATCTCTCGCCTTGAGTCATCAACATTTCCGCCATGAAAGCATAAATTAATGTGTGTGTGTTGTCGTTTTCTAGTAGAAAAACAGGACGTGACAGATGATCACGTTGTCTCCTGTTACGTCAATTTTTATTTTGTTATTTAATACATTTTGTTCAGAATCAAACATGTTACGTTGGTTGGTGAAAAAATAAAGTATTCCAATCAATTAATTATTTTTTTAAATTTTGGAGTAACTCGTATTGCTTTCATCAAAGTTGACGTATATTTTCGAGAAAAAGAAATGAGATTTTCTTTGGTTGTGATGAATAATATTTTCGAGCTGAAGCATTACCAAGAATGAAAAAGTCTGCATCGAATGAATGGGTGTATTCAATTGTCTTGTTCCCCGGAGACGACCCCAATGAATTAGTGGCTCGCAACTTTTTGACTATTAAAATGGGGTCTTTTTTTTATTCTGTTTTTATTTTTAACATTAATGTCCACTTTGAACTTAGGCAACAATTATTATACGAGTGGTATTCCTTATTTTATTTCATTATTTTTTGCGTTTCATATTTCTGTCATAATAACGCCATGCTTGCGTTTGCACACATATAGCTGCAACGGGTGCTGGTTTTATTGCAAGGGATATGACATTTGAAAACTGGGCTGGACCAGAAAAGCATCAAGCAGTCGCTCTTCGGATCGGTGCTGATCACGCGGTCATCTACCGATGCAACATTATCGGGTATCAGGACACACTTTACACACATTCTCAACGACAATTTTATCGTGAGTGTGCTATTTATGGCACGGTGGACTTCATATTCGGTAATGCGGCGGTTGTGTTCCAAAATTGCACCATGCACGCTCGGAAGCCCTTGCCGTTCCAAAAGATCACCATAACTGCACAGAATCGAAAGGACCCTAACCAGAACACCGGTATTTCAATC